>NC_068346.1:5032556-5332556 GCF_014633365.1 Diospyros lotus | reverse complement strand
ATGATGTTATGACCGACTGCCTAGCTCTTGCCTCCTATTTATAGAACATAGGGGCGTTAATTACAAAGCCTATTCTTTAGCCTACACAAAGATTAAAATGACCTTTATAAAATAACATTTAAGTTAACTAATCTACCTTAGAAAAAATCCAGCCGCACTCATTCTTTTAACAAGTTCTATTCTTCATCTTCTGAACAGAAAACTCCATGCAAAAACCCAACAATGAATTGCTATCAACATGGCGAGGAAAATTGGTGATGGTAAGCAATTTTGGAGTGGAAAAATCCCAAAGCCTCCCTAAAAATTTGGCTTGGCGAGGGAAATGGCACTGGTTGGAAATAACCTTAGAGTTTGATAGTCACCAAAGGGACCAACTAGAATATTTCACATGTATAAATAACACTTTATCCATAACATATAAAGATATTATAGCAACTAGGCTAGTTCATTTGTCTTACTTTATATTGGGTCGATCTGTCTGTTTGTTTTATTTATTTTGTTCTATGTTGGGCTTGTTTTGTTTGTTTTTTTTTTTTTTTTTTATCTTTTAACACCAAAACTACATGTTTGTCAACCATTTGTTGTCAAAACCTTACACTAGGTAAAAGGTAGAGTGAGACCTTGAAGGCATGCAAAACAAGAAGAAAGATCAAAATCATGCGAGGAACAAAGCAAGCAAAACTGAAATTACACAACTTTTTTGAATATATAGGCTATCATATGTTTTATAATGCATGTTAGCCTAAAACAACATATCTAACCTTTATCCCACTATAATGCATGTTAGCCTAGTGAAAATTTTTATGCACTAATTAATGCATTAGAATTATTGGAATTTATTTGTTCTCTAAATTTGCAAATGCTTGTCATGAACAAATTAAACAGTCGATTAAATGGCTTGAACAAGTTTTACGACTTCTGAGGGGCATGAACCAACACTACGATGAATTAAGGAATGTGCCTGATAAGTTTTCATTCTTCCTTAATTGTGAAAACCTATCCTTGCAAGTTTTCATTCTGTCACTATTTGATTAATATTTAGTTTAAAATTTGACTTTCTTGCTAAGTCATAATAAATGTAAAACCCAATTTCTTTGTATTGACGAACATTGACAATAACACGACTTGATCCTTCTTGTGGAAAAAAAAATAGTCCTTAGTGTCACCAGGTGGGTTGGAATTAATATATATATAAATTATTAACTTTCAACTATCTTTATATTTATGACTATGTTTTCTAAATATATAGGCTATTATATCTCTTGTAATGGATGTTAGCCTAGTGAAAATTTTTATGCACTAGAATTTTTGGAACTTAAATGTTCTCCAAATTTGTAGGTGCCTGTCGTGAACAAGTTAAACAATCAGTTGAACGATTTGAACAGGCTTTACAAATTCTGAGGGACATGAACCAACACTACGATGAATCAAGGAATATGACTGGTAAGTTTTCATTCTCCCTTGACTGTGAAGACCTATCCCTGCAAATTTTCATTTTATCATTGTTTGATCAATTGTTTAGTTAGTTTAAAATTTAGCTTCCTTGTTAAGTCATAATAAATGTAAAACTAAATTTCTGTATATTGATGAATAATGACAACAGCAGGACTTTGTCCTTTTCAATAAAAAAAAAACTAGCCTTAGAAATTTTCAACTGTCTCTATATTTTTAGAATATATAGACTATTATATGTCTTGTAATGCATTTTAAACTAGTAGAAATTTTTCATGCACTAATTAATGCATTACATTTTTGCAACTTACCTATTCTCCAAAGTTGAGTGTGCCTATCTGCCAACTCTAGATGACACTTCTGGTCCTGGGTAGCAGATTAACCCCTACCATAGATTCATTTCCAAACGAAATTTGTCTAGAGGAATGCATCATTGACATCAGAGCTATTGAAGGTTGCGGTAGTGATGGCAATGCTGGTGATGAGACTCTACAACCACCTGCAAGTCTCAATGATGAGTCATCATGTTAGCTTAAGATTATCAATTATGCTCCTAGGAGTGTTATCAATTAGCTTCTGCATCATTCGCGAGAGCTTGACCAGCTAAGGATTTATGGACAAAATTGTTGGTAGGGATGATCATTCTAGCCTCTGCTTCAACTAGTTTCAATAGTGGCTCATCATCGATTTTCACAAAGGTTGCTACTGCAGTGGCCTTTTTAGCTAGCTTGACTGCATTTTTGCTCCGCCATGACAGGGCAGAAGCAGTCCCCCGATAACTAGTTAAGCTTGAGGCCACTACTTATGCAAGTGTGATATATGTAGCCATTGTGAACGATCTTTCAGCGTCCGCTATGTGGGTCGTCACAGTGGTATTTCTCATTGCGGTCGCCCTGGTGATCAATGCTTGAAAGTAATCACCTTATTCAACATGAAACCTGCTTAATAAACAATGTTACCAAAGAAGAACGCACAAATGCATTTGACTCGTATGTGTTCCTCCAAATTTGGTACATTTTTCACGCCTTTTGCTTCGATATATATGAGGTAAATGCATCTATGCATTCTTCTCTGATAACATTGTTTATTAAACACGTTTTATGTTGAATAATGTGATTACTCTCAAGTATTGATTACCAGGGAAACTACGATGAAAAAAGCAACCGTGACAGCCCACATAGCAAGTGTTGGAAGATCGTTCACAATGGTCACAAATATCAAACTTGCATAAGCAGTGTCCCTAAGCTTAACTAGGTATCGAGGGGCTGCTTCTCTCCTATCATGGAAGTGCGAAAATGCAATTAAACTAGCTGAAAAGGTCAATGCATTAGCAACCTTTGTGAAAGCTGATATTGAGCCACTATTGAAACCAATTGAAGCAAAGGCTGGAATTACAATCCCTGCCAATGATTATGGCCATGAATCCTCAACTGGTCAAAGCTCTCGCAAATGGTGCAAAAGTCAATTGATAATACTACTAAAACACAATTGATAATCTTGAACCATGAATGTGATGGTTCATCATTAGGACTTGCAAAAGGTTGTAGAGTCTCATCACCAACAGTGTCGACATTGCCATCACTATCACAACATTCAATAGTTCTCGTGTCAATGATGCATTCCTCTTGACAAGCTTCGTTTGGAAATGAATCTGTGGTGGAGGTTAATCTGCTGCCACTTGTTTTAGGACTAGAAGTGTTATCTCGAGTTGGTGGATAGGCACACCCAAATTCGGAGAACAAGTAAGTTCCAAAAATTCTAATGCATTAATTAGTGCATGAAAATTTTCAACTAGGCTAACATGCATTACAAGACATGTAATAGCCTATATATTCATAAAATATAGTCATAAATATAAAGACAGTTAAAAAGTCAATAATTTTTTTATATATATAATAATTCCGCCACACCTAGTGACACTAAGGCTCGTCTGTTTCCCCAAGAAGAGCGAAGTCCTACTGTTGTCATTGTTCATCAATACACAAAAATTTGGTTTTACATTTATTATGACTTAACAAGAAAGCTAAATTTTAAACAAATTACATAATTAATCAAATAGTGACGGAATGAAAATTTGTAGGGTTAGATCTTCACGGTCAAGGGAGAATGAAAACTTATCAGACGAATTCATTGATTCATCGCAATGTTGGTTCATGCCCCTCAGAAGTCGTAAAGCTTGTTCAAGACGTTCAACCGACTGTTTAAGCTGTTCATGACAAGCATTTGCAAATTTAGAGAACAAGTTCGTTCCAAAAATTCTAATGCATTAATTAGTGCACAAAAATTCCCACTAGAATAACATGCATTACAAAACATATAATACCTAAATATTTAGAAAATATAGTCATAAATATAGAGATAGTTGGAAAGTTGATAAATTATATATATATATAATAATTTGACCCAACCTTTTGGGACTAAGGCCTGTTTTTTTTTTCCTCGAGAAGGACGAAGTTCTGTTCTCATTGTTCATCAATACACAAAAATTTGATTTTTATATTCATTATGACTTAACAAGGAAGTCAAATTTTAAACTAACTAAACCCTTAATCAAACAATAACAAAATGTAAGCTTGCAAAGATAGAGGTTTTTACATCAAATCAATTGTAAATATCTCCCCCTGCATTTCCCGCTAAAAGTCGATACAAGAGAATTTGCTAATCACCTTAATGCCATTGGTCACTGTCATTGATAGAGGTTGAGTACTGGTAAACCTACAACCTAGTTTTTCTTAGCTGTATTTTCATCCAAGAAACTATGTGTGCTTCCACTATCAATCAGTGTCATTAGCTTATAGCTGCATACCTTTCCCTCCACCTTAATAATCTCGATGTTGGCTAAGCCTCTTAGAGCATGCAATGATATTTCTCCATTATCCGCTTCTTCAATTTCAGTTTCAACTGCTGGCAATTCCTCCACTTCTTTTGTTTCCTCTTCTCCTTCCAACAGTAAGAACTACATCTTACACTAATGTCCCAGCATGTATTTTTCTCCACATTTATAACATAAACCAACTTGCCTACATTGCTCCACGTTGCCAAACATTCCTCCTATCCGCTGATTTGAAATAACATTTGGATGAGCTGTTAAATTCTTGAAATTCTTATTGTTCTTGGCTGCCACTTTGTTAAATCCACGATTCAACAAAGAATTTGAACTTGTTCCTCTTATATGAATTCTCCGCTTCTTCATTAAGGCTTCTACAGTAGGTTCCTGTAATCAAGCATTGTCAGCTTCCTGTTTTATAGTTTTTGGATGTAGCATTTTAATTGTAGGCCTCAATTCTTCGCTCAAGCCACTAATGAAACTTGAGATGAAATATGCCTCAGTTAGGTAGGGATTAAGGTTTAGCATCAAGGACTTAAGCTCCTCAAACTTCATCTGAAAAGTTGAACAGAGTTCTCCTGCCTAAATTTATTAAATTCTTCCACATCGGTCATGTTTCTGTCAGCAAATCGTTCACAAAAGTCCTCCACAAAGTCAATCCATTGACAATTATCTCGTAACCGGATCCGTCCTTGAAACCACGCATCCGCCACATCGTTCAAATAAGCAGAAGTAATTATTACTTGCTGATCCGGTATATTATACAAGGTAAAAACCTTTTGACACCGTCTAACCCACAACCTAGGGTTTCGACAGTCAAACATCGAAATCTCCAACTTCGGCAATGGAAAGTAAGGCTGGTCAGATGCAGCCTGTACCTCCTGCCTCTTCTCTACTGTTCTTTCAACCATATTTTCTTTCACCAGTTCAATTTCTAGTTCAAAAGAAACACCTGTTTTAAGATTTGTTCCATTTCCACGTAAAATCGGATCAAATCGCTCCTTAGGAGGAAAATCTGTAGGAAGACTAACCTGAGGCAGTTTGGAAAACATCAACATGAATCCGTCCAGTGTTCTTGCCAAGCCGTCCATAGAAGCTTCAAATTTCCGATCCAATGAAAATCAACAAATAGGCTCGAATTTTTGTTTAAGAAAACCTAATAATCAAACCTGTGTGGCGGCGGTAGAGAGGGAGGGGATGTGCGGCGGCGGCGAGAGGCGGCAGAGAGGGAGGATGCAGCAGTAGGTGGCGGTGGTAGGCGACGGCCCTGCAGCCGCAAGCTTCATAAAGGGCAGCGGTGAGAGCCGGCAGAGAGGGCGACGGCGAGCAGCTTCAGAGATGCAGCGGCTCTCTTCTTCTCTGAAGCCGGCGGAGAGGGGCTGAGCGGGAGAGGCGGCGATCTTCTTCCATGAAGCCAGTGGCGAGAGGCGGAGGAAGCAACAGGCTTCGGCGTGGGGGCAGAGGTTGTGCCGCCGGGGGTCTTCTTCGTTCTTCCCTCTTCAATACGCAGCCAGCCAGCCAATTGGATGCACAAATTAGCGTTTCTAGAACACTACGTGTTTATAGGGTGTGTTTTACAATTTATAATAAATAAAATATATATTTTTTTAATCTGCATATTATTCAAAATATGTGCACATTTTTATATTTTTTAAATAATTATTATTTTTTCATAATATCATTATTTATATATCGATGTAATATTATACAATTAATACTAATCTTATTTCAAATTTACAATAACTCTTGTTGTGTTATCAGTAAAAGTTCATTAAAAAATAAAAAAATTTGAAAGTCTAAAATAAATTTTTTGGCTTAAAAAATGTAAATTTATTGTATACAAAAGGTCACAAATGTACAAATTATATGACTTCGATATCTAAAATTTTTTCTAAAAAGATAAGCAATTATCCACAATAAAGTACATTCTTAAAAGGGACAAGATAAACATTATAAAGACAAATGTTATCTACAATAATCATAATTTCATAATATTTAAATATCTGATACTAGTTTTAATATAGTCTTTATTATTTTCAGTGTCTTACTTAAATATTAGAGTGTCTACGCAAGAATTTTTTCGAACTCTCTTATTGTTTTATTTTTCAAATTTTGCGACTTGACGATGACGTTTTCATTCAAACAAATTCATTATTTTATCTTGATAACAATAACTCTAATAACTATTATGAATTATTATTAATTTTTAGTATAACTATTATAGACTATTATTAATTTTAGATAAAATTATTATAAATTTTATAGTGACACATGAATTTATATATTTTGTTTGTAGATAAAATAGTAAAAATGTGCATTTAATGTTGCCTGGATTAATTTTTTAAAATTTAATATAACAATAGTCGAGTAAATTAAATATTACTCGAGTGAGATATGCAGATATTTGACACGAGCTTAAGTAAATATTTTTGATACTCTAGTAAATTATGACTTGACTCGACCATAACTTTCATTTAGTCAATTAATAATTCAAGTACATAAACTCGTACTCTACCTAATAATTTTTAATTTTTTACTTGACTAAAGAATACCATTATTAAGTGTTAAGAATATGCATGACAAATAATTCATGATTTGTTATACTATAAATATGTTATTGGCTATAGAGTTTCTAACTTGGATAGTGGTAACTCGCAAAAGCCAGCACATCGTCTTCATTTTTGTTCAGTATGAGATATTGAAAGATAAGATTGGTGAGTCTCGTGCCATTTTGTATAAGATATAAAAAGAAGATGAGTGGATGTTTGTTATAAAAACAAGTTCACTGAATGTAATTGTTAACATTTAATCACGTGGATTTTATCTCACAAGTCAATGATTCAATGTTAACTACGGATGTGCAATTAGTCCTTAGACTTGATATGACATAGATATTTGTGTATTAGTGGATTAAGATATCAACGATAATATATGGTTGTTCTAGTTAAGAACGATCATACGTATTTATGTATCTAGTTCAGTGATGCATGAGTTATATGTGTATCAGACGTATAATCTATCACCTCGAGATTTATGAGGAATATATCCTATGCGATCTAATAATCACTTGACAATAAATTCTTAACCGATATAATATGATAATGGAATGTGTATTCCATAAATGTTGTGTCATATTAATCAAGTTGATTTTGGATTTAGTTATATGACGAAATTAAGAGATTTGACCTGCAGACCGTGATTTCTTATTTTATCGGGATATAGGATGATAGAAGGATCATATTGTATGATATTGTAATAAAAGGTTCAAATACTCACTTCACATTAAATTGAGTAATCATTACACATTGTTAGATGTTAATTAATTCTTGTTGTTAATATAATTGTGAACCTAGAAAGTCCTACATAATAAGAAATATTTTAAGGAGATGAAGGATAAATCAATAATTATGTAATTACTAATTACGTTGTATTTATTTATTAGATAAATAATAATAATTATATTCATAATATAATCATTTATGAATTAATAATTGGATCGAATTTTTTGCTAACACATTAAACTTGCCCCAATAGCACTTAGGGTTTTTAATTGTGCTCTATAAATAGGAACATAAACCTTCAAGCCAATTGCAATTACGGGAGTGCCGTGGGTAATGTTGGTTGAAGCAGTTTAAGAGATGTTTTCTAAATCAGATCACCATAGCCAGTTTGCCTATCTTCCAAACCACAGCCATCCACCACATGCTTGAAACCACATAAATCATTGGCTCAACAGTAGGTGATTTGAGCTGTTCAGGCAATTTTGATGTAGGTAGCTCCTGTTCTTTCATAAAACCCTTGGTCATCTTAGCAAAGTCATTCGAGTGCACTCACCTTCATTCCTTGTAAGAATATTGCAAAAATAAAGAAGCAAAAACATGAGAAAGAAACAAATAATAAATCAAAAGGAACAGTAGCGGGATAAAAAACATTCCTCAAAGTGAATTTAGAAGAACATATATTTATGCTACTCTAGATTCTTTTGGCATGACAATTATATATTTTGTGTATGTTCCATAAGTAGAATGTAATGTTTTCAATTCATTACATATTCATAATGATTTAAAGCAATAAATATAAGACAGAAGGTTGTCATAGTTTAGTTATGATATATTTATAATATACATGAATGATAACTTTGTTGCATCATATCCCACCTCAATCGGGATGGGATCACCAATTATAGACCTAATCCAAAGTGGGGATCCGGCATTTCCTAATTGTAAAGATCTACACTTGAGTCAAGATACTACTTTCTAACACTACTTAGCATCTATTTCTACCTAGAAGAGTTTAACTGAAGATAACTCCAACATTTATGAAATCAAATGATATGCCCAAAATCTCAAAGACTATCAATACAGAATTAGATGGGGAGCAAGAGAGATCTTGTATTTCAGTAGACACTTGATGAGAGATTGAGCAACTCAAGATCATACGGCCTGCCTCCGTCTGGGCTTATTTGAGAGAGTGGGCAACCCACACATTTACCTTATATTCAACTATAACAAAATCAAGCTTATAGCGTATAGATCAAGTAACAAGCAAGTGATGCACTATGATTAATACCAGTAAGTCACGAGTTCAATACTTAGCCTAGGCAAGTGGTAAAGGTCTGTCTATGATTTACCTCTTTTATCAAAATTAAAAGAACGACCGACGAGAGACCACGCAAGAATAGTAATTCCAAGTATAACAAAATCAATGTACATGCAAAGGTCACGACTAATGACATACAACAGCATATGATATATCATTTGGAAACTTCGGCGGAGCAAAAATAAGCCCATCTTAAATGGACCGATGATGCACTATATCGTTAAACAATTAGAGGGCATGATTCAAGTACAATTCCATTGCAGAAACCTACTTGGCTCCCTATTTCTTCACCTTTTTTTGCTCATTTTTCCTTTTGAGGACAAGAGAACTACAATGCAATAATGCAAGTAACAATGGATAAAAGGGCTTCCCCAGCTTGTGAGACCCTAGATAACTTCTCAGTGCCTTCAACAAACACGCTAGGCCTATGACACTAGAAGTCTAGAATACATACATGATAATGTGTCTTCTTTTGGCATTTGCCCAAGCATGCATTAGGCGCAAATGCAAGCTGTTGCTTCCTAAATTTCACCATCCGTCATATTTGGTTCATGCTTTAGGCCTCATGGATCCAAATGAGGAGAGCTTTCAACTTCCTATCAAGCATGCATAGTGTGTGCTGAAATCTCGTCGAAAAGGCAGCTACTCTGATGCTTCGCTTTCCAGGGCGGGAATGGTAAGGAAACGTGATGAGAACCGAAAATCTGACGCATCCTTTGGGTTTGGAGTTACTGATCTCTTCCGCCTTTCAGGAAAACCTTGCCCAGAAATTACGTCATATAAAATCCCCATGCTCTTTTTCTTAGCAGAGTTACTGCTTTCTTCCGAAAGCCTAAAAAAAAATTGTCAAGAGGTTCCAGACAAAAGAGTTCATTGAGCGAGAAAGAAAGAAAGGAAGAAGTCGTTATAGCAAAAATATGTGAAGCATGCAGCTTAACACAAACATTAACTTAAAATAAGCACTTCGAACATGAAGTTATACCACATAATAAAAAGGCGTCTTTGCTCCAAAGTAAAATTTACATGTTTCTCTGGACTCGTGACTTAATAAGCATTGCTTTACTAAAGCTGCATGCTCAAAGAGCACTTTTCTTTTTCTTTTTTATTTTGATAGCCAACTTGCATAAGTTGTGAATTTAGTTAATAATTTAATATGCTATTAGAGCAAGTGTTCTAAGTTGAAACCTCACCGCTAACACAATACTTAAATATTTACATGTGTTTAGACCAACCATATAATAAAGTCAGACCACATGTGAGAGGACATGTTGAGAGTAAAAACAATAACAAGATAAAGTTAACCCCCCTTATCTACTAGCTTAAGCTTTTAGATGATATGGTAGTTAACAATTTAACGATACATGTATCCATAAACATCCAATTATTGAAAGTTGAGTTCCTAGAATTCCGAATCTGGATAAACTGGCCAGTACTTTCAGCTGAGCAGTTTTCCCGATGAGGACTTCAACAAAGATCTGGGAATGCTTGGCTCTGTACATCAAGTAGTAAGACAACCAATTAACACTTTTGGATTTACCCCATAGGATTTCCTTAAAATCTAATCACGAAAAACTTTAAATTGTTCCACAGTGCTAAGCTTGATGATACATTTCTCAAACCACAATAATTCCATTATATCGATAGGTGAACTAAACATCAAATCTTCTGCACTTCATTTGGTTAGGAGAGGAGCAAATATCTTTCTAATGAAAATGTAACTAGGTAAAGCATTTTGTGAGGCTATCAACAATTTCCTAACTAACAGTTAGCAAACAACTTCAGACTTGAGTTAGCATAACCTAAAAAATCAATGGGATTGACTCTGTCTGTAAACAACTTGGTGAGGTCTGAACTCTCAAGAGCAATTTCACAAGTATATAAATGGGTCCCAAGTTAATCCCATTTGAAATACCCCCAATTAAAACAAGTATAAAATTTATAATTGGGAGATATAAGAATAAGATTATTTGAATACTTATTAAAACAAGTCGTAAACGGGGTTAACTGGAGACCCATTCACATCCCTAAGTACAAGCTGCCATCATGTGACTAAGTTTATGATTAACTCATCATCATATGCCTTAATCCCACATGAATTGGGGATCCATTTACATCCCTAAGCCTAAGGGGGCTCTCGCTAAGGTTATTTTGTTTTTTTTTTTCCTCTTACTCTTTTACTACAAACTTCTTCCATTGCATCTATTTGCCTAATACATGCATCTATTAATCTTCTTCCATGCTCAAATTATCTTAATCACATATGGCATGTTTTATGATCTTCAATAGGACCACTTCAACCTTAATATGAATAATCCTATTTATAATTCAACTTTGTGTGTATGGCAGATCATTCACCTCAATAACTTCATTATAGATAATCTCAATTACTCATATTCTATCTTCTTCTTCTTTTATTTCTTTTCTTGTATGATTTCCTAAAACATCATATCAAAGCTTAGCACTGCACAAGATGGGGTCCATTACAAGAATTCTGTCTAGCCCATCATCATTATCTATAGCTATATTTCCTATTTGTCCATTATAACACATATCACACGTAAGAGTTTCATACCAGATTTTGGGGTCTTTCATTCTCTACCTATTTTATTGAATTTCTTCTATTCCATCCAACTTTTCTCACAGGAACACCTATCAACCTTTTTCTTACATGATCAAACCATTTTAATCATGTCTCAAGCATTTTATTTTTAATAGAAGCCACTGTTATTAGCTTGCCTTAAACCAAAAAGTAACTAAAAGATACTATGTCAGATTTCATTAGGTTTCCATAGTTGAAGGGTAACATAATATTAACCATTTGTGGGTGCTAGTTTCTCCAAGAAACGATGAAGACATTGTCATGATCCTTCAGTTGAGCTAGGGTTTTGATAGGAAATTTGAAGAATCCAAAGAAGAATTAGAACAGAAATGGACGGGGAAATAGACAGGAATGAGGGGGAAATGCAGACAGGCAAGAGAAAGTGAGGGAATTAGAGGGAAATGAGAGAGAGATCAAAGATGTTGATGTTAGGGTCCTAGGGGTGAGCTAGGGTTTAGAAAGGAATTACGAGGGAAGAGAACAGTTTGGAGGGAGAAAAAAGAGGTTTTGGGGGAGAAGAGAAGAGAACAAGAGAGAATTTTAGAGGGAAATTCCGAATTCAGATTATCAATTCCAACATATCCTCCTCTTAGCATCTCAGCTAGCTTTATATAGCTACTTCCCCTATGTCAGTCATTCTATTACAGTTACAGAGTAAAACAGAAATTCAAACGAGTGTTATTAAAGGCATGCCTAGGCGCAAGGCGCACTTGTTACGCCTAGCATGGTCCCAGGGGGTGCAAGCAAGAAAGGCGCGCCTAAGCCCTTAGGCACAAACTTGGGCTTTAGGCACACCCGGCTGTTTTCTTAAAAATATTTTTACTGTTTTAACTTTTTAAGTGTTTATTGTTGTAATTTTTAATAGAATCCTAATAGAAAAAAGAAACTTTTCAGATTCTGATTCCAATTATAATTACATACTAATTGGAATTGGTATTTACTTATTGGAATTGGTATTTTATTTATTGATGTGATTTTTAATAAAATCCAATCCTAATAAAAGAATGAAACGTTTTAGATTCCAACTCCAATTACAATTAAATACTAATTGGAATTGGTATTTACTTATTAGAATTGGTGTTTTGTTTATTGCTATGATTTTTAATAGAATCCAATCTTAATAGGAAAATAAAACTTTCAGATTCCAATTCAATTATAACTAAATACTAATTAGAATTGGTATTTATTTATTGTGGTGATTTTTAATAGAATCCAATTCTAATAGGAAAAGAAAACTTTTTAGATTCCAATTCTAATTATAACTAAATAGTAAATACTAATTGGAATTGGTATTTACTTTTCATATTATAATTCAAATTATAATTAAATACTAAATAAACAATAAATCAAAAGAAATTCTCAAACCAAAGAGACTAAGACTTCTAATGATGAAAATATATAAATGTTTGATTTTGACGATGAGGATGATTTTTAGATTATTTAAAATTTATAATTAGTTAATTTTAATTAGGATTTAAGACCTATAAATTGTTTAAAATTTAATTTAAGTTGACTTAAAAGATCAAACTTTTTTTTATAGATTTTTTTTTAACTTTTGTGATGCTTATATGCCGATTGCTGAAATATAATGGGATTTGTTTTGCTGAAATTTACAGTTATGTGACTTGTTTTAATATTTTCCTTACTTGGTATATGTTGAATTTTTTTAATTTTCTTGATAACATGATTGTGAGTATATTATTAAGAGTTATGACTTATTTTATATCTTATTTTTCAATTAGAACATATATTTTTCTTTTTTTTTTAATTAGCATGCCCCTAGTTCCACCAAACGCGTGCCTTACCTTGCGCCTTGCCCCTTGGGGTCCAACACCCTTGTGCGTCTTGGGCCTTTAATAACACTGATTCAAACAATAGAAAATACCAAAACTATCTACTACTACCTCCTTTATTTACTATTTTATCCTTGGGGTCTTGACAATTGAGAGCGAAACAGATTTCAATTATCATTCAACTATATCCCTAACCTCTAAGATGTAACCTATTTATAGGCTTGCCTGCCTTTCAGTTATAATAATAACTGAAAGGTACAACAGCTACAATACAGCAAGGTACAACCACTACAATACGTCTAATACATAATTACTAATAATTCTTGTATATCCTTGGGGTCAAGACAATCGAGAAACAGCCTATAGGTACCACCTCTGGATTAGAATCGCTCGAAACCACAAATTTACATGCCTCAATTGGCCTTGTTGAGCTTTCTGAGAATCAATTGACTCTCGTTGCCACTTCCTGAGTTACCTACTATCAGCTTCCAAGGACAGCCTTCTAGTACTCGATTTAGCAAACCTGAGTCTGCCTTAGTAATTGCTTCTAGGAGTCGCCTATCTAATTGATGCTCTGATCGCTAGAATTACAACCAAGAATCAACTGGCTTCCTGAATCGCTTATATCTAATTCAACATCTGAGAACCAGCTGCTTTGAATCAACAACCGAAAATCATCTGGATCTGCTTTGCATTCACAATATGGGACCTTAATCAAATGCTAAAAATTTCCAGATTCTCGGCCGAGAATTGTTGGCTCCGATACCATGTGTCATGATCCTTGGGTTGAGTTGTTTTGATAGGAAATTGGAAGAATCCGAGGGAGAATTAGAACAGAAATGGAGGGGGAAATAGACATAAATGAGGGGGAAATGTAGACAGTACAAAGAAAATGAGGGATTCAGAGGGAAACAAGAGAGAGATCAATGAAGTTGAGAGAGAAACAGATTTCAATTATCATTCAACTATATCCCTAACCTCTAAGATGTAACCTATTTATAGGCTTGTCTGCCTTTCAGTTACAATAACAACTAAAAGGTACAATAGCTACAATACAACAAGGAGTATGATGTATTTGGATATTAATCCCTTGTGTGCATTTTGCAGCTGTTCTGATGAATCGGTGCAGCATATTTTCTTCCAGTGTGTGCTGAGTGCGAATGTCTGGAATCAGATCAGAGGGTGGCTGGGCATCTCTAGGAGTATGACTTCAATCCCCAGTGCCCTTAAATGGCTCAAGAAGGAGGCTAGAGGGACTTCTTGGCATAGTAAAGCGAAGAAAATTGCCGAAGAAAATTGCGTTGGCTAGCATGGTTTATCACTTGTGGACAGCTAGGAACCAGCTCATTTTTTAAGGCCTTAGACCGAATGTAGACAGCATCATCAAATTAATTAAAACACATGTATACAGAGTTATTTTTACTTTGTATCCTTGTGTTTTAGTCCAGTATGAGTCTATTGCTATGGGTCAGTAATTTCTGGCTCCTTTGTTTTGCCTACGTATGCCCAGTGTATCTTGTACATTTTGATCAATACATACATTTATTTACCGATAAAAAAAATAATTACTAATATATCATTGTATATCCTTGGGGTCATGATAGACGTGTGAGAGTTTTTATGCAAGGAATAAGATCAAAATCTTTAAGCCATTTTTGTACATTCCATAATCGACTTTGTAGATTGGGGATTCAAGTTCAGTTCATGGTCAATTCCAAAGACGTAAATTCAACACTCAAAAGTAATTGCTACAAAACATGATGTCTACTTGATATGAAACTGGAGGAACTTGGTACAAGAAAAGCATACCTGCAAACACCATAGATTTAGCACCTGGCACACTCGAGAACTCCCACTAGAGTTGAACTTGTAAGCTGTCAGTTTGTCACTTCTATATTTTGATTCTTGATAGTAGATTGCTTGACTGATCTAGATATTGGGAGTTTCCCTATCAAGTTCTCTATAGAGTTTTCTTTTCCACATAAAAAAAGTGTTACTTTATATGATTTTTTATAATTGAACAAATTGAATAACCTAAGTAAAAATACCTTAGGTAGAATTGGAGACTAACAAATCACTTGTTTTCTCACTTTGTATTGAGTTTAGAATGAGTATTTATACATGAGCTAGGCCACAGTTTGCTCCTAAAATACAGGGATAGGATACAAAATACAAGTTCAAATATGTTACAAAAACAGATAGGGTAGGATTTAAACTCAAGTGGTAGTTTTATCCTATATTTATGGAACCACTTTATCTCTTCATCTTTATCTTCTCATCTTTCTTATCTCTTTCGTTTCAAATACACCCTATCAACTCATCTCCTTTCGGCTTCTATTCAAACATATAACTTTTGTATCTTCATCTTATCTTTTCCTTCAACAATAATCAATTTATCTCATGTGGTTGATTGCAAATTTTAGCAGAATTGCCTAATTAATAAAAGCAATCCATCTAGGAGATCTCCAAATTCTTGACGAACCAAGCCAGGACAGAATTTTTTTCATTCTTTAGTTTCTCAAAAATATTTTATGAAAGTTTGCTCAAGAAATGTGAAAACAGAGAAGTGTAGCTTGCTTGTCTATAAAACTTCACTGGTAACAATGATAATAATAGGTGCAGAAATAAGAAAGAGGAACTTCCCCTTTCTGCAAAGGCAAATGTTTGGGAACAGGGTTTCACTGAATTCTTGCACAAATGCAAATCAAGGGTTGCACTGTCTGCTTTTTTCCCATATTATACAGAACCCTCAACCAAAGATGTATAATACTTGTAAATTGGCTTCAAAATTACAGTAACATAGTACAGAGCATGATTTCAGAACAGAAGCAGAATAGAAACAAGGATGATGAACCCACTACAGCAGAAGTTAGAGAAATAAATGACTTTACATAATCAATATATCAGTAAAATTTTGCAAAAACTCATTGGAGGCTATTGAAGCCTTACCGTTCACGGATGATCCTAAAAGCTTCTTTTGTCGCATAAGGTAGCCCAGTCATTGGATCACGGTACCTTCAATATCACATGAAAATCAAACAATTTTTCTCAGCACTATATTTTCAAAATAAGTTGCAGTAAAGGGGATTAAGATCTACATGTACGCACCTAATTCAATTTACAAGAGAAATAACAAAATATAAGTCCTTTACATCCTTTTGTCCCACAACAACACAAAGGACAAAACATTCATTATATTTCAGTCTTAAGAAAGATCAACTTCATAACATTTTTTTTTTTATTTTCCCACTTTGCATGGGTAGGGGGAGGGTCATATTTGATTGCAGCCTTCCCCTTGCTTCTTTTTTTTTTTTTTTTTTTGGTGCAAAGAGGCTGTTTCCACAACTTGAAATGATGAGATTCCAGTCACAAAGGAACAACCCTAACATTGCTACCAAGGATCACTCTCAACAAAATAAATAAATGACACAATGCTGCACAAGAAGGTAAGACAGACCAAGAAACTTGACTTCAAGCATTGCAAGCTGTCACATTCCAAGGGTATTTTTGGTTTTCTGTTTTTTAATTTCCATTTCTGTTAGGGTTATTTGTCTTGTACCTAGGGGTTGTTTGGATATTTTCCCCTTTTGTCTTTTTCCCTTTTGTCCTATAGCTTAGGTGGTTACATTTTGTCTTTTCCTTTATTGTCTTGTAGCTTAGGCGGTTAGAGTGCTTTGTCCAGTAGCTAAAGTGAGGCTATATATATATATTGCCTAGCTGTAGGAAGAAGCCATGATGAGAATGAATTGAATATTCTCTCTCTCTCTCTTGGTTATCTTCTCCCTTATCTTCTTGCTGTTCTCTCCCTCCCAATTGATCTCTCCCCCAAATTCTTCTCTTAATATTTCCGATTTTCCTTTCATACCCTAAGCTCATCTCTAAGGGTGTGACACAAGCTTGCATTTGAACCAACTAGCTTACTTCATGTAACTTCAGCAGTAAAAGATGGTTGTAGAAACACTTTTGACGCTATCTACATTTTTTTTCTTTGCACAAGAAAGCTCAGGATGCATACCCAGATTTTCATTTAATGATTTTAGCTACATTAAGAAGACATGTGGTTCAAAGTTCAGTGCCTTGTACTTAATCTATTTAATGTTCAACCATTCTCTCTTAGAGTTCTGAATTGGAAATTGAAGTCGACTATTTTAAGGGATTATAACGTGGAGCTATCATTCAAAATAATTAAATGGTGATAATGTAGAAAGATGCTTTCAATGCCCATAGGATGCATTCAAAGGGGGTATCAATAAGAACATAACCATAGAAAGGGTGAAGCAGCTTATGTTTAGCTACATTACATTTAAAAGTCATTCACTTAAGTACAGTCACCGGCTATGACTTCTATAATATATTTTTAAAAGGTATATATTAACTTAGTAAAAATCTCTTAAACATGACATGAGACATAATAGCTGTATAGAACATATGGTTATGGATAGAAATGATTGGAGAGCTATAATCCATGTAGCCGACCCAAATAAGTGGGATTAAAGCTTGTGATGGTCATGAAAAGAATATATTAGTCACATGTTCAATTTATTTAATTACTTTTTTGTGAAAAACTGAAAGGCAAATACATGGCCAACAAGAGAGAAATGAATTCTTACTTTGCAGGCAACCCAGTAACTGCACACATGGCCCTCTCTGGATCTGGTCAAAGATAAATAAATGAAAAGGTTAGCCCTAGTAATCAGTCTAATACTAGAATACTATCCTTAGAAACCCAGCTACCTTACAGATTCACAAGATAACTTCAGTTTGAGTTGTACATGCATGATATTTTTGGATAAGAAGACAACAGCAAGTTTTGAGTTTTGAGAGCACATCTCAAGACAACAAAACAACCTCAATTTCAAGAGAAGTTCTCTTTCATCCAAGTATTTGGTGACACCACAAACTATAGCAGCCACATCATTATGCTTCCCAAGGATCTTGCCAATATTAAGAAAGTCTACATGCATGAAGAGACTTCCTCAGTGTAATTGGCACATGATCATTATGTGTGTCTGTGTTTCAAATTATTCATCTTTCTTGTGTGCTCATATTCTTTGTGTGTCAGCATACACAAATTTTAATTGTACACTTGCAACCATGCAGCTGTACACAAGGTGAAGTATCAGAGAACTTGATATACGTTGCTTGACCACATTGCTTGACCACTTTCCTAACAGATCAAGTCTTGTAAGACAAGTAGTAACATATATGATATCAACTGCATCATTAACACTTGATCGAGTACATCAGGTAACAAGCATGTAATTTACTTACATGGCATGGATGCTGTGGAAATATCTGCCTGAAATGACGATCCTTTACCGAATTCTAGATAGGATTTACCTGCAACAAATTCGGAAATCATCTATACCTAAACAATCTTCCAGTAAAAAGCTACCACAGCATCACTCAAATGGGACGATTCCAACCCAGAAATGCAGAAGAAGGAAGATCTCTTATTCAAATGCAATGAAGAGGCCAGGCTAACTAACTGAGATCTGATGTATGAAAAAGAGAGGGGGGGGAATCACCTATTGGCAGGATAAAGAAAATTACCATCTCTAGATATATATCGCATCTGAGGGCCACTGTAAACTTCTTTGTGCACAATTGCTCTTTTCTTCACTTCTTCCTCCCTTGCTAATACACGCTCTAAGTTTCTCAAGTTCATGATTTCTGCAATATAGAAATTTTATGCCACTTAAATTGAGATCATCCCATAAGGTATGATCAATCCCTAATGAAAGAATCTATAGATTGCCTCCAGTAATCTGCATACTGCACTAAAATTAACTATAGACTAGACCTGTTTGAGCTGCTTCCAAAAGCATCTCTTCTTGGGTCATCTTCTTCTCTTCACCTTCCTTTTTCCTTTTTATAGGCTGAGCAAAAGGGGAATTTTTTTATTTAAAGCAATATACCAGTATATCCTAACACTGTAACTCCAGCCAAATATTCTTCATAACATTTTAATTATTAGAATATTAAGAGTCAATAATTAGAGATTGAACTGGGAAACAAGGTATAAACCAAAAGGAAAATGCATACCTACAAACATACACATTTTTGTTGTGTGTTGAACAAATTCAAGGAGGACCCCAAAAGAGACTGCACATTCAGTTCGTTTTAAACAAAAGCCAGTCTTTTTTTTTTTTTTTTTTGTAAATAACAAAAGCCAGTCTTAAGTCTCCCCATTCACTTGTTTATCATTGTTTTCGTAGATAACACAAATCATAATGAAGTACATTACAACTGCAGCATTATTTTCTCCCTGCTATATGCACTGAAGCGTTAGGAAGTGGCATTATCTTCATTTGACGACTTGAATTTGAAGCATCTGATACATTGCACCCATGAAATTGAATGTAATACAGTATCATAATGAGTACAACCCTAAAAAGCACAGGCACATACATAAAATACAGAAGTGAATACAGCTATTTAGAAAAATGAAGATATATATATTATTGGGGACTAGGGCCCGATCAATTGTGGAAAACATTTCCTAATTTTCAACTCCAATTTTACAACTAAATATGCTCTAACATTTTACGATTCAAAAGTAATAGCACTCATTTCTAGAAAATTCAGAAAAACACCTTTTTGATGTTTTCAAATTCAAAGTATACAGTTTAAAACTAGAAAATTGAGTTTACTGTTTCTTTAAGGGATTCAACCACTGAACAGAAAAATGAAGTTGAAAATTAGAAAATATTTTCTGAAACTGAGCAGGCCCTTATATTTTTATACTTTTCAACACTTCAGAAAATTCAAGCACAGTATGTTATCAAACAAATACCAGTTGGCAGCTAGAGCATACACAATAAAGATGTAAAACTTCGTAAGAATCCTGACTAGCTAACAATCCATACATTTATAACGACAGATAACCACAGAGAGAGAGAGAGAGAGAGCAGGATCTGAACCAGTTTAATACAACTCATTCACAACAAAGCAGCAGCCATTGATGCATTCCAAATAACTTATCCAAACAAGTATTTTGCACATTATTGCTTCCAAAAACATAAGTAGGATCGTTTCTAAAAGTTATGGTTATCCAGAAATCAATTAGAAGTGCTGAAAAACACCTGCTCAATCAAATAGATTAGACAATAACAAACTACTTCGGAAAGCTATAGCGAAATGACATTGTTTTTCCACCATACTAAAATTAAAACAGATTTCCTGAAAAGGAAAGCAATTGTTTACTACCCAATTTCGCATTTCATCAAGATCAAGAATAGGATTTAAAAACTAACCTTCATTGTTGCTTGCATAGCTGCCCGTATTGCATCTCTTTCAGCTTGCCTAACAATGACTGAAGTTCTTGTCGATTTCCTAACGATTCTCTCTGATTCTGCATCCACATCCTCAGGCACATCATGTTGTTCAGGGGCACTAGACTGCTCAGCAGTTTCTTCATCCTGGGGAACCTTTCCTAGTTTTGAGAGGACCTTTTTTTTCTTTTTCTTCTTTGCCGACACCTTTCCAGGAAATATTAGTTTCTTCTTTGCCCGCTTCCTGCAAGATCACTTAAGATCTCAAAAGCTACCATGCTAGACTTAAAAACTCAACTCGCATCATCTTGGAGAAGTCAAACCTATCATCTGGCTCGTTTTCTACTTCTTCATCTGCTTCAGGTTCCTGATTCCAATATAAGAACATCATCAGACAGTAGGGAAGTTCAAGTAGTCAAGGATTACAGAAGTTAGAAAAAGAAAGTTGCATACAGCAAGCCTGTGGGAAATGCAAAATTGCAACAAATCTAAAAATACTGACATCCTCATCAAAGTCACTGTCAAAAACATCGGCAACCTCTGCTTCTTCTTCATAATTTTCATCATTTTCTTCCTGAACAAACATACAAGAGAAAAATATTATATTTCACCCACTAATATCTTGGGCTTAATGGTAAACGAAAGGCCATTATAGAGCAGATGCCAGCTTTGTGTAAAGAAGTATATATTCATCCTAGGACAGTATAATAATCTCACGGATCTATAATTTTCAAGAAACAGAAAGTGACTAGCAAGTTAGCATTCAAGTTCTTAATTTACAATCCCATTCACAAGCTTGCTAAAGGAGATGGATTGTGTCAAACAAATAAAGAAGCCTGCAGATCAGGAAGTAGTAAAGCAGAAGAGTGAAGAAAACATTTAGTTTTAAGCACAGAACATGTAACAGATCGCATCGAACAGTAAAAAGAACTTGATAGCTCTGTCAAATTGGAAAAGTAAGCATTCAACATGTTCCTCATTTTTCCTTTTCTTTTTTTTTTTTTTTCACAAGAGAGCCTGAACTTGATGGGCTTCAATTGAATATAACAAACATCAAATGGAAGTTTATCCTTCAGCCATGGAAAAGAGCATTATGAGTTTCAAAGAGCACTTCTGCCAGCTAGAGAAAAGGGACGCTGAGTTCATTCGTTTTAATAGTTTCATTCTAATGGGCAATCATAGGCCTGCTGACTATAATGAATTTTTCTTTCTAAGAATATTACTCGCATCATTTGATGGGGAAAAATATACAAATATGTTGGTCAAGCATAGTCATGTTTCCATGTTGTATAGGAACAATATCAACAATGTGATGGAACATAATCATACCCATTATATTCATTACTGCCATCTCATGAAATTTTTCCATATGAAGACGGTGTTAGAACCTCATCTCATCATTCCTCACTGGAGCGTTGTTCCAAGAAGGGCATCCAGCACAAAATTTTTGTATGGATTTGTATTGTCAATGTGGCTTTTAGAAATCATTTGACATTATAAATGTCATGCCACCAAGTCACCGACCCCAACTTGGGTAGGAAAAGGTGCAATTGATGGTGTGGTGGTGAAGGTGGTAAGGTAAAACAAGAAAAAATCAGTAAAGTTTGCCTACAACCTCCTTAAGAGCTTCCTGACTCCAGAAAACTTCATCCTCTTCAATCTCCTCACCAAGCAACTTGGTCATCCTAGAATGGCATCACGACAGTGTCAAATACTTGTGATACATCAAATACAAATCCCAGCTTTACATTCTACAAGAGTAAACTACATCCCTATATTATCATAAAACATAATTTAAGTACATCTATTAAGCATTTAAAATGAGTCCCCTGCTCAAATGTCTCTAATACTTCAGACCTTTTGCCTCTTGTTCCTCGAGAAGCACGGTCGAGAAAAACAGGGTCATCTTCTTTGCCAGCTTCCATGGTTGCAAGCCTCCAACTTTCTGCAACGGTAGGGGGAAAACAAACAGTAACCAACATGGAAAACTCTTTCATGAAAAATGCTTGTAAGAATCAGACAATCGAAAATAGACCACCTAGGAAATTTCGTTTATTTTAATTGGTTGGAGTTGAACCCCACCTAGATGTTTTGTGTCTAGTTACAAAAAGTGAACATGTGTCTGCAGTCTGAACTTCTTTTGGATTATAATATGTGGGTTTGTTTGTCATTATTTCGTTTGTGCTAATATATTTTGCGTGTACATATCATGAAGGATAAGTCCAATTGGTGAAGAGGGATTTAGTGTTATTTGATTGTCGAGAAATTAAAGGAAAAGGTTGAAATAAAAGAAAGTTTTATTACTTCTGCACAAGATGTATTTAGCAAATTGCGCATTGTGTTTAGGTTTTTTATTTTCATAGATCAATGAAAATAAAGCACGGGAAGTATACATAAATAACAAAAAAATGTACAAAAAATACAAAACATAAACAAAGGATGGTGTCCTAAGCAAATCTATTACTTTCTGCAGATAAATCTTCAGATAGACAAATATTCTGCAATGACATGGATATAGGAAAAGTATTCATTACTTTCAATGTATTTTAGCTTAAAAATCATTGTCATACCTCTAAAGCATAGGAAGTAAATATAGATGACCATATTTATATAGTTGATAACAACCCTAAACAAAGAGAAAAACAAAATCACCCAGAACAGATATTAGAAGAACAAAATAAGGTTTGAGGGTGTAGACATACCGGGCAAATGACGGAGGGTTCAGATCCAAGGAGAATGGAGATGGCAAAGCGGTGCAGTGGCAGCCCGGCTCGCGGTCCCGGAGATGGTAGCGTTGGGCTGAGCGAAGAACGGAGAGGAAGATGGTCGGCGGTGCCGGAGATGGTGGCGTCGGGCTGAGCGAGAGGAGAGGAGGAAAATCGTTGGCAGCCCCGGAGATGGAGCTGTCGGGCCGAGCCGTGAACGAATAGGAGGAAAATCGTCGGCGGTCCCGGAGATGGCGGCGTCGGGCTGAGCGGAGAAGGGAGGTGGGGATTGCATTTGTGTTTTTTAGCTTCGATTTTTGCTTTTGAAATTTTTTACACCTTCTAAATTTTATAAAAATTAATTTTTTCAATTTTACTTTTATTTGTAGCTCAAAAAATTGACAATCAACTTAAACTAACGAATATGTTTGAATATAGGGGAGATTGCAAATGTTAGATTTTTCCAAACTAATCGAAACAAATCAATTGAACTTGTCGGTTAGCATTAGTTTTTTGTTTACATCAATTTGGTTACATTAATTTTTCTTAAGAATTCAATTTTCAGTTTAATTTTTTAATTAGGAGAATCGAACAACCTGAATCAACTAAACTTTAAAATGATAATATTTTGATATTTATAAAATAATATTATTTTTTTCAATTTTATGTGTTTTCTATAATTATTTTAATTTTTTTGAATTTTTTTTTTATATTTCTTCGATTTAATCAGTTCGATTTGATTTATAAGATTTGGGTTTGATTTTTTCAATTATCGGTTAGTTTGATTTTTAGGATTAATGGTCAATTCAATTCAATTTTGTTCCCAGTTCAATTTAATCGATTAGTAAATTTTGATTGATTCGATAATCGAATCAACAATTTGCACGCCTCTAATTGAAGTTACAACAATGACTTCAATATAAAAGACCTTTCCTAAACATGTTCATTGAGTAGGTATATTATTTTTTATTTTATTGAGATATTTAATAATTTTAATTTTTTTATAATAAAAATATTTAATAAGTCGTTTTTAAAATTGAGGTGTCACACAACTTTTTTGATAAAGTAAAAAGCTATTTTTATGCCTTTATCTTGACTCTAATAAGAATTAACAAATAATAGAACCGCAAAATTAGTTCCACAATCAAAGAAATGACAATCATGTCATGAAACATAAACTAATTCATAAATTTGTCAAAGTTTTAGTACTAATTATTAAATAAAAAATGTATTTATTTATATAAAAATAGTAAAAACAACATTTACTGGAATTCGCCTTGTTCTTGAGTCGACACAATTGTTTTTGCATCTCTATAACGATCGTAGATTTATGAACAAAAAATATACAAAATTTATGAATACCAACATACAAAGCATATATACATATATAACAAAGGATAGTGAGTCAACTCACCTAGTCACTTGTAGCTCTTCAAGTTTCAATATACCTCTTTACTTAATAAAATAACTTATTTGTATTCTTTGACTTGCTCTATCTTCATTGGAAATATGACAAGCCCAACTAATCGGTAGAGACAATGGAGAAAAGCTTGAATGTCTTCAGCAAGTATTGAAAAGTTTGAATGTTTTCATCAGAAGACAATCAAATGTATTTCTAAAAAAATGATAAAGCCTATATATAAAACTAATCTCAAGAATTATTATAATATCTTCATAAAATAAAGTGGAAATGACAAAAAGTAACCACTATTCAAATATAAAATTCCTTTTTATCTCTTTTTAAAAAAAAAAACGTTTATGTACTTTCAAACAAACTAATTACATAATATAGCCACTTTGTCAGATTCAACCATTAGTTTATTTAAAAAGTTAGAAAGAAATAAAAATTAAACACAATAATAGTCAAATACTAAAATACCCCTCATCCCCTCATTACCCATTTCACCCACCCACTTCATCTCTCTCACTAAGCAACTGCCCGCCGCCATCGTGACAGCCACTCGCCGCCGCCGTGACAGCCACTTGACCGCCGACATCAATCTCATCTTGGCTAAACAAGGTTAGAGTTTCTTTGTTGATTTTAATGAAGAAGATGCTAGAAATGGTCGCTGACGACAAAGCTTCATCGGCGACCATGGAGATCGACCGGGCTTCGTTCGCGACGAAGCCCGTTGTGCCCCACGGGCTTCGTCTTTAGGGCTTTGTTGCAGACGAAGCCCGATCGGGCTTCGTCTGCAACGAGCCCCCTGCATCTCGACAAAGCTCGATCGAGCTTCGTTTGCAGGCCAAGCCCGATCGGGCTTCGTCTCACTACAACGAAGCCCGATGGGCCGCGACCAAGCCCACAGCCCAATCAGGCTCTCTTGGGCCCCAGCTCGATTATCTCTGCCCAACGAAGCTCGATTAGGTTTGGGTTGCGATGATCTGGCTGCGACAATTGGGCTTCTTCTTCTTTTACTTGTGTTTTTACATGGTCACTGTCTAAAACAATTGTTGTTTTTTTTTTTTTTTTTCCTTACAGATGGCTGAACAACAAACTATAAAATTTACTTATGTTCATACTCATCGAATATTACCGCCCGGAATGCGAGTTACTACTCATTGTGGGATCAAACACCTTGAGGCGATGCGTCGTGCTCTAGATCGATACAAGTTATTAGATAGATTCCTACAGGGCCCATTAGGACATTTCTTAAAGATGTCTTTGTCTCTCCATTTGACTGCACCACAATTGATATATCATGTTCTACTTAGGGAGGTGACATTTCCAGGTGCCCACCACGATGAGATGTGGTTCGAGATTGGTGGCACACCATATAGGTACGGGAGGCAGGAGTTCATACTTATTAGTGGACTCCGATTTGGGGCTATTGATAGGGAAAGCCTTGAACCGAAACCTATTGAGCCGGAGAGTTTACGTGCTCGACTATTTCCACAACATAAGAAGGGGGTGACTGGAGACGACCTTGAATTACTTATTAGTACCAGAGAGGACATGGTTTCAGAGGATGCCCTGAAACTGATTTACATTGCTGTGGTCGATATGTTTTTGTTGGGCTAGGATGAGCGCGGGCATGTGGATGATTTCTTGTGGACTATGGCTGAGGATTTACAAGCATTTGAGATGTTCCCTTGGGGTACGTATGTCTACAGTAAGAGTCAACATTACATCTGATTGGCCACGAAAGAAAGAAAATTGACTGGTGAAGGTGGGAAGAAAATCAACCTTTATGGTTTTGTATGGGCGTTTCAGGTACTCTTTCCTTATTGTATATGATTTGTCTATAATAACTAAATGTTTGTTTTGTTTTTTAATTTTTATTTTTATTTTTATTTTGCTCTCTACAGTGGTGGTTGATCGAAACGTTCCCATGGATTCAGAATAAATGGGCCGTTAGACTGTCTGATGCAGACATTCCAAGATGCAGAAAATGGCTATCAAAAAAAAGGCCGCAGATAAAAAATTACGACGATTGTCTTAGGAAGGAAGTAAGTGTGCAACTTACCTCTAAATTTTGTTTATTTTTAAATCATATCTATCTAAATAATACAATTTTGCAGGCACGAGGATCGAGTCAGACTCTTGAGCCCACTGATGATGAGCGGGAAACGAATTTTTGGAGATCTTTTAACCCTCAACACTCGGTTGGGGTCAATGTCTATAAATTTGGGGGCGGAGGGGGTGAAGAGGAGGAAGAGAATGGCGGGGATGAGGACGAGAACGGGGATGAGGATAAGGCGAGTAGGATACATTTAGATGAGAAGGGAAAGGAAGAGAATGGGGAGGAGAATGATAAGGAGAAGGCAAGATTCCCTGATAGTTCGCACCACAGACAATACGAGGTAGGGGTATGATTTTTATTTAATAATGGTTTTAATTTATATTTTTTGTAATTGTTTATATATTTTTTATAGGAGGGAAAGGAGGAGAAGGATAAGGAGAAGGCAAGATTCTCTGATAGTTCGCACCACGGACAATACAAGGTAGGGGTATGATTTTTATTTAATAATGGTTTTAATTTATATTTTTTGTAATTATTTATATATTTTTTATAGGAGGGAAAGGGGGAGAAGGATAAGGAGGAGGTAAGATTCGTTGATAGTTCGCACCACGGACAATACGAGGTAGGGGTATGATTTTTATTATCATAATGGTTTTATATTTTTTTTTAATTATTTATATTTTTTTTGTTTGCCTTTTGTAGATCACCGAGATGCTGAAACAAACTCTAGATATGTTGCGGAGAATAGATGGGGAAATGAGTCAGGTGAGGACACAATTGTTGAGACTAGAGAGGGCGCAGGAATCACTAGAGAGGGGGCAAGCAGCACTAGAGAGGGGGCAGGCAGCACTATGTGCTCATCTACGCATCCCGCATATTTCCCCAGATCACAGCGATAATGTTCATAAGCAGTCCCAGAGTGGTGATCAGGTAGATCTTGATCATCACGATGAGGAGCAGGCATCTACATCTAGAGTAAATTCCAAATTTACTTTTATACGTTTTACTTCATTCTAAAATACTATTTTGTAACGGTTAGGTTTTGTTCAGTTACAGGAGGAGGAAGTGGTTAGGGTCGACAGGCGACCTATGCGAGATAGATTGCCATCGCAGTTTCGTCGTCCACCCTTCACCGATCCAACAAAATATAAAAGGAGAAAGAAGGATGCTACTTTGGAGGGGTCGGACGTGGACCCGATGCCGCCGGTACTAGACCCAATGCCGCCGGACATAGAGACAGAGCCCCCTGAGGGTTATATTGAGTTCATAGGTTCTAATGAAAATATTAGGTAAGTAACAATATTTACATTTTTTCTATTTGCATAAACAATATATTCTTACTCTTATTTTTCTTGGTTGTTGTAGTCTTCACACCGGTTTCATTCTTAACCTAACACCGGATGACCTCCGAAACATAGAGAATGAGGCCAACTGGTTGGAGGGTTACCATATCGATAGTTACATGTGTTGCCTGAGACGTATACTGTAACGACCCATTATTGGGTTTAGAATTTTAGAATGATATATTAACTTATTTTAGTTATTATATAAGTTGAGCAAATTTGATTCTTAATGTTGAAATAGATCTATGGGTTTAAATTAAATGAATGGGATAATGAGTTGGGCTTCAATTTATTTAAGGCAAATGGGCTAAGAGTTGGGCTTGGGCCTTTAAGGAAATAGAAGATGGGCCATTTATTTGGGCTTAAGCCCAATAACAAAAAAAAAAAAAAAAAAAAAAAAACATCCACCATCTACGCATCATTACTTCCCAACCCCCCTTTCTTTTTCTTCTTTCACTTCTTCTTTATTGTTTTTCACTCCCTCTTTTACTTCTCCTTTTTTCTTTCACTCCTCCTTTTACTTCTTCTTTTTCCTTTTACTCTTACTTTCTTCTTTCACTTCTTTTTTACACCTTCTTTTTCTTCCTCTTTATCTCCTTTTTTTCTTCTCCCTCCCGACTTCTTCTTCTTCTTCTTCTTATTCTATTCTTCTTCTTCTTCTTCTTCTTCTTCCTCATCTAATACGCATTCTTTTTCTTCTCTACTGCTTCTATTCTGTTAAATTTTCTGTGGCAATTGGAGCTTCTGTGCGGGTGCTTCATCTTGATTTATTCATCCTCAGGCAAGTATCCTTTCTTCTTCTTCTTTTATTTTTCTCCCCTTCCATGTGTAGCATCTCTATTAAATTTTTTCTATCTACATAGTATAAAATTCCTAAATATTGTGAGTCTATTTGATGTCTCAAAAGGGGTTTGATTCACCCCAATATTATTCTGTGAATGGCATTTTTCACCTCCATTATGATGGGAGTTTGTTCACCTTCATTGCTCATTGTAGTGTATTTATTGGTATATCTTATATGTGAATGATGTCTGGATAATTAATGTCTATACCCGAATGTCCCATGAAATTGTGGAAAAATATCAAGTTAATGTGTGAAAAAATTCGGATGCTACAGTACCATATAGTACCTATACAGTATCTCAATACAGTACCTATACAGTATCTCAATACAGTACCATACAGTACCTATACAGTATCTCAATATAGTACCTATACAGTATCTTGATACAGTACCTATACAGTATCTCAATACAGTACCATACAGTACCTATATAGTATCTCAATACAGTATCTCGATACAGTACCATACAGTACCTATACAGTATCTCGATACAGTACCATACAATACCTATACAGTATCTCAATACAGTACCATACAGTACCTATACAGTATCTCGATACAATACCATATAGTATCTCGCTATAGTATGATACCGTATTCGTACAATATACATACAGTATCTTGCTACAGTACCATACCGTATCCGTATAGTACCCCGCTACAATACCCATCCGAAAATTTTTATTAATATTAATTAAACATTTACTTAATGTATTGGAGCAATTGTATGGTGGAAAAATAACAATTTTTGCCATAACATTCTTCAATGGTATTAAATGTATATTGAGAACGAGAATTTAAATTTTACATTGCTGGTAAATGCATACATGATGCATACATGTACATGATGCTCATATATATATGTTCTTAGCGCACTTATTATTTTGCGCGAAAATAAAGGGTTTCCTAGGAGCGCCTGACGCGGGACGAGGTGGCCATAGCCCGGCAGGTTGTGCTCGATACGTTATGTGTTGATTTACTGATATGATGATTAACGCATATTTTGCATCGTGGCTTATGAGCCTATGGGATTTATACTTATGATGTATGCACTTGTATGATTATACATGAACAAAAATTTGAAATTTATAATTCTATGAGATATGATTTCCGACTCATATAATTGAATATTGATATGAAGTCGTTGTACACTCCTCTCGGTGTCATCATGATTTCTCTTTCTTCATACTGCTCCTTTGTACTAGAACTTGCTGAGCCTTGTGGCTCACTTGATCTTCTTATGCCATTCCAGGTAAAGGTAAAACAGTCATTAAGGGAGAGTCCAGTGGGACTACAACCCAAGGGTAGTGGTGTACAGAGGCACTCAACTCGGAGATCCTAGTTGCGTTTTGGTGAGGTAGATTGATGAGATTTTAAATTGTTGTTTTACATTAGAGCCTCATATTCGGTTTGTATGGCCTAAGAGCCTAGATGTATCAACATTGGTTTGTAACGAAAGTTATTGATATTCCGCTGCGTGAAAATAGATAAATGTGTGTGTTTATTATGAGGTATTGTTCTATATCATCCTTGTGATGATCTCCTTTCAAATATCCTATGCTAGCGGGCACATTCGGGAGTGGGCCCTTACAGTTTTGGTATCAGAGCGATTAGGTATAGGAGTGAGGAGAGTCTCTGTACACTTAGGATTGGTGGGTAGAGTAGATGTGTGTTTAGTAGTCTAGTGAGACTAAGTTAAGATGGAGTACTAAAAGGTCTTTTGGTTGTACAGGAAATGAGTGGACATCGAGGAAGGCAGCTGACACGCGCCCAAGGCAACCGGGCAATTCTTGCTCCAGGTCCTGATCCCATTCCGGAGCCTGCACCTGTATCTAACCCTACACCACCCCTAGCATCGCCTACTCCTACAGATTCAGTGGCAGAGTTGCGCCAAGAGGTTAGTGAGTTGAGGGGCACGATGGCTTCCATGTTGAGGCATTTCGAGGAATTCATGGCCCATCAGGGCAGGCCAGGACAGGCGCCGCCGGTAGCAGGGAATGAGGCAGTCTTACAAGAAAATGTTAGTGGTCAGACGTCGAACCCAGTGCAGCAGGAGGTTGAGCCTCAGGGTATGGATGGTAATGCTGGCAGTCAGTTGGTGAGGAACTTCATGGCACTCAGGCCATCGGAATTCAGAGGGGGAAATGACGTTCTGGTTGCAGAAGAGTGGCTGATGGCAATAGAGAAACATCTGCGGACCATAGGATGCACTGATGCACAGAAGGTACAGCTGGCCACATACCTACTTCGGGGAGCAGCTGAGAGGTGGTGGGAGACGGCCAGACTGCGATTCAGGAACAGGGAGCCATCTTGGGCTGAATTTAGGGAGCTCTTCAACGCCAATTATTTTCCCGCCTGGGTTCGTAGCCAGAAGACATACGAGTTCATCGAGTTGACCCAGGGCAACATGTCAGTGGCTCAGTATGAGGAGGAGTTCACCTCCCTAGCACGCTTTGCCCCCGAGTTAGTAGACACTGATGAGAAGAAAGCGACCAAGTTCTTGAGAGGGTTGCGAGTGGAGATTCGATTTCAACTGGCAGGTGCGCAGTTCACTGACTATTCTACACTGGTACATCGGGCATACATCATTGAGAGGGAGAGGAGCGAGCTGAGAGCAGCCCTGACAGCTACTAGGGGGTCAGGCTTAGCCCAGGGATAGGGCAATGACAGGAAGAGGAAGGGTGCACCAGGGCCTTCGAGAGGCACGCCAGACATCCCCCCATGCAAGACATGTGGAAAGAGGCATCGTGACCCATGCCGCTACGACAGAGGGGTGACATGTTACACTTGTGGTCAGGCGGGGCACGTACAGAGGGACTGCCCTCAGGGGTCAGGTAGAGCAGGCAGCCAGGAGGTGACATGTTTTAAATGTGGGCGCAAGGGCCATAAGGCCAACGTTTGTTCAGTGCCACCCCAGCGAGGAGGCCAAAGGCCGGGGTATCAGAGTGATAGATCTGGGCAGAGGCAGTCAGTGCCTAGACTTCAGGGGATGGCACCATCATTGGCACTACCATCAGGACAGAGCACCGCAGATGCTGATAGACCCCACATCCAGGGGCGAGTGTTCGCCTTGACTACAGCTGAAGCAGAGCAAGGGAAGGACACAGTGCAAGGTATCTTATCCTTATATGATATTGATGTTTGTGTTTTATTTGATACGGGATCCACACACTCTTTTGTTGCACCTCGGGTGGTATGTCATATTCCAATTTCCAGTACATTGTTACCATATTATTTGATTGTAACTACTCCGGGAGATACGAAAATGGTGGGTAGTGAGGTGTATAGGGATTGTAAAATCATAGTGCACGATAAGGAGTTTCCGGGGAATTTGGTGGTGCTAGACATAAAAGATTTTGATCTTATTTTGGGCATGGACTGGCTATCCCAACACTATGCTAAGGTTGATTATCGGCACAAGGTAATTCATTTTGAGTAGCCTCATCAGCCAATTGTTGTGTATAGAGGCATTAAACCAATGAGCTCCACACCCTTGATTTCGGTGATGAAGGCGGAGAAATTAATGCGACATGGTTGCGAGGCATATTTGGCTTTAGTGACGACTGGTAATGAGGACAAGATGGAATTGCCAGATATTCCGGTGGTCTGTGAATTTCCCGATATATTTCCTGAAGAGTTGCCAGGATTGCCGCCATCGAGGGAGGTTGAGTTCTCTATTGACTTGGTACCAGGTACGCAGCCAGTTTCTAGGGCTCCTTACAGAATGGCTCCAAATGAATTGAAAGAGCTAAAGGTGCAGTTGGAGGAATTGATTGAGAAGGGATTCATCCGCCCGAGTGCCTCATCTTGGGGTGCTCCAGTTTTATTCGTGAGGAAGAAGGATGGATCCATGAGATTATGCATTGACTACCGGCAGTTGAATCAGGTGACGATGAAGAACAAGTATCCCCTCCCCCATGTTGATGACTTGTTGGACCAGTTACGTGGAGCATCCGTCTTTTCGAAGATTGACTTGAGGTCTGGATACCATCAGGTGAGGGTCAGAGAAGAAGATGTAAAGAAGACTGCTTTTCGCACTAGGTACGACCATTACGAGTTTGTGGTCATGCCATTTGGGTTGACTAATGCCCCGGCAGTCTTCATGGATTTGATGAACAGGGTGTTTAGAGAGTATTTGGATAGCTTTGTTATAGTGTTCATTGATGACATACTCATCTACTCGCCGAGTTTGGAGGACCATGAGACCCACCTTAGGCTGGCATTGCAGAGGCTGAGGGAGAGGCAGTTGTATGCCAAGTTCAGTAAGTGTGATTTTTGGCAGCGACAGGTTGGCTTCTTGGGACACGTAGTATCTGGTGAGGGTATTTCAGTAGACCCTGAAAAAGTGAAGGCAGTGATTGAGTGGCCACAACCGACTACAGTGACCGGCATCAGGAGCTTTTTGGGGCTAGCAGGTTACTACAGAAGATTCATTGAGGGTTTCTCTAGGCTTTCATCTCCTATGACAAAGTTGACTCAGAAGGGAGTCAAGTACGAATGGAACGAGGCTTGTGAGCGTAGCTTTGAGGAGTTGAAGAAGAGGCTAACCTCAGCACCAGTATTGGCTATTCCTAGGAGTGAAGAGACATTTTCCATCTTCAGTGATGCGTCACACTCAGGTCTCGGATGTGTATTGATGTAGGATGGACGAGTGAGTGCCTATGCCTCGAGACAATTGAAGAAACATGAGGTGAACTACCCTACCCATGACTTGGAGTTAGCGGCAGTAGTGTTTGCTCTCAAGATTTGGAGGCATTACCTTTATGGAGAGAAGGTGGAGATTTATACTGACCATAAAAGTTTAAAGTACCTTTTCTCCCAGAAGGAGTTGAACATGAGGCAACGTAGGTGGATGGAGCTTTTGAAGGACTATGATTGTGAGATCTTGTACCATCCGGGGAAGGCCAACGTGGTGGCCGACGCATTGAGTCGCCGAGGGGCTTATATGGCGGCTATGAAGACCCAGGAATGGATGCTTTTGAGTCAGATGGGGGAGTTATCTATCTCTGAACCCGAAGAGAGACCTACGGGGTATTGTTCGTACCTAAGGATACAACCTGATGTGATGGAACAGATTAGGGTGCAACAATCACACGATGTGAAGTTGGCCCAGATCTTAGCAGATGTGGGGAAGTTTTCCCCAGTGGGTTTCGGCCAAAGGGGCGATGGGATGCTACTATTCCAAGATCGGATTTGTGTACCAGATGATGCGGAGATCAGGAACGAGATTTTGGCAGAGGCTCATAAGTCCCGCTATACAATTCACCCCGGCACGACGAAAATGTATCAGAATCTACGGAGGCAGTTTTGGTGGGATGGTCTGAAGAGAGATGTGGCAAGATATGTATCCCAGTGTGCAGTGTGCCAGCAGGTTAAGGCAGAACATTAAAAACCAGCAGGTCTCCTACGGTCGTTGCCCATTCCAGAGTGGAAGTGGGATAACATATCCATGGACTTCGTGTCAGGGCTACCAAGGACAACGAAGGGGTGCGATGCTATTTGGGTGATAGTAGACCGTTTGACGAAATCAGCCCATTTCCTACCGATTAAGAAGACTTACCGTTTGAACCACCTTGCGAAGTTATATGTGGAGGAAGTGGTGAGATTACATGGAGTTCCCTCTAGTATCGTGTCGGATCGGGACCCTCGATTTACTTCACACTTTTGGGGAGCGTTGCAAGATGCTTTGGGGACGAAGCTAAAGTTTAGTACCGCGTTCCACCCTCAGACAGATGGACAGTCAGAGAGGACCATCCAGACATTAGAGGACATGTTGAGGGCATGTGTGTTAGATTTCCATGGTAGTTGGGATGATCATCTGCCACTAGTAGAATTCGCTTACAACAACAGTCACCACTCTAGTATTGGTATGCCGCCTTATGAGGCACTTTACGGCAGGCCGTGTAGATCACCCATTTGTTGGGAGGAGATTGGAGACAGAGCATTATTAGGGCCAGAGATTGTTGAGCAGACATCAGAAAAGATTCGGATTATCAAGGCTAGAATGAAGGTCGCACAGGACCGACAAAAGAGCTATGCGGATAAAAGACGTCGAGACTTGGAGTTCTCAGCTGGGGACCACGTATGGCTGAGAGTGATGCCCATAAAGGGCGTACGCAGATTTGGGGTGTCGGGGAAGCTTAGTTCTCGCTATATTGGACTGTTTGAAATCTTGGAACGAGTTGGCCCTTTGGCCTATAGGTTGGCCTTGCCACCACAGTTAGCTGGCGTTCATAATGTCTTCCATGTGTCCATGTTAAGGAAGTACGTGCCGGATCCCCAGCATATCATCGACTATCAGACTATAGAAGTCAAGGAGGATGTCACATACGAGGAGAAACCTATTAGTATTTTGGAGCGGAAAGAGAAAGTGCTACGAAATCGATCGATTCCATTTGTTAAAATTCAGTGGCAGTGTCACTCTTTAGATGAGGCTACCTGGGAGCGCGAGGAGGAGATGAGGTGTCTTTTCCCCCAGCTATTCGAGTGACCAGACAGGAATTTGGGGACCAAATTCTTTGAAGGGGGGGAGAAACTGTAACGACCCATTATTGGGTTTAGAATTTTAGAATGATATATTAACTTATTTTAGTTATTATATAAGTTGAGCAAATTTGATTCTTAATGTTGAAATAGATCTATGGGCTTGTATGTATGGGTTTAAATTAAATGGATGGGATAATGAGTTGGGCTTCAATTTATTTAAGGCAAATGGGCTATGAGTTGGGCTTGGGCCTTTAAGGAAATAGAAGATGGGCCATTTATTTGGGCTTAAGCCCAATACAAAAAAAAAAAAAAAAAAAAAAAAACATCCACCATCAACGCATCATTACTTCCCAACCCCCCTTTCTTTTTCTTCTTTCACCTTTTCTTTCACTTCTTCTTTATTGTTTTTCACTCCCTCTTTTACTTCTCCTTTCTTCTTTCACTCCTCCTTTTACTTCTTCTTTTTCCTTTTACTCCTACTTTCTTCTTTCACTTCTTTTTTACACCTTCTTTTTCTTCCTCTTTATCTCCTTTTTTTCTTCTCCCTCCCGACTTCTTCTTCTTCTTCTTATTCTATTCTTCTTCTTCTTCTTCTTCTTCCTCATCTAATACGCATTCTTTTTCTTCTCTACTGCTTCTATTCTGTTAAATTTTCTGTGGCAATTGGAGCTTCTGTGCGGGTGCTTCATCTTGATTTATTCATCCTCAGGCAAGTATCCTTTCTTCTTCTTCTTTTATTTTTCTCCCCTTCCATGTGTAGCATCTCTATTAAATTTTTTCTATCTACATAGTATAAAATTCCTAAATATTGTGAGTCTATTTGATGTCTCAAAAGGGGTTTGATTCACCCCAATATTATTCTGTGAATGGCATTTTTCACCTCCATTATGATGGGAGTTTGTTCACCTTCATTGCTCATTGTAGTGTATTTATTGGTATATCTTATATGTGAATGATGTCTGGATAATTAATGTCTATACCCGAATGTCCCATGAAATTGTGGAAAAATATCAAGTTAATGTGTGAAAAAATTCGGATGCTACAGTACCATATAGTACCTATACAGTATCTCAATACAGTACCTATACAGTATCTCAATATAGTACCTATACAGTATCTTGATACAGTACCTATACAGTATCTCAATACAGTACCATACAGTACCTATATAGTATCTCAATACAGTATCTCGATACAGTACCATACAGTACCTATACAGTATCTCGATACAGTACCATACAATACCTATACAGTATCTCGATACAGTACCATACAGTACCTATACAGTATCTCGATACAATACCATATAGTATCTCGCTATAGTATGATACCGTATTCGTACAATATACATACAGTATCTTGCTACAGTACCATACCGTATCCGTATAGTACCCCGCTACAATACCCATCCGAAAATTTTTATTAATATTAATTAAACATTTACTTAATGTATTGGAGCAATTGTATGGTGGAAAAATAACAATTTTTGCCATAACATTCTTCAATGGTATTAAATGTATATTGAGAACGAGAATTTAAATTTTACATTGCTGGTAAATGCATACATGATGCATACATGTACATGATGCTCATATATATATGTTCTTAGCGCACTTATTATTTTGCGCGAAAATAAAGGGTTCCCTAGGAGCGCCTGACGCGGGACGAGGTGGCCATAGCCCGGCAGGTTGTGCTCGATACGTTATGTGTTGATTTACTGATATGATGATTAACGCATATTTTGCATCGTGGCTTATGAGCCTATGGGATTTATACTTATGATGTATGCACTTGTATGATTATACATGAACAAAAATTTGAAATTTATAATTCTATGAGATATGATTTCCGACTCATATAATTGAATATTGATATGAAGTCGTTGTACACTCCTCTCGGTGTCATCATGATTTCTCTTTCTTCATACTGCTCCTTTGTACTAGAACTTGCTGAGCCTTGTGGCTCACTTGATCTTCTTATGCCATTCCAGGTAAAGGTAAAACAGTCATTAAGGGCGAGTCCAGTGGGACTACAACCCAAGGGTAGTGGTGTACAGAGGCACTCAACTCGGAGATCCTAGTTGCGTTTTGGTGAGGTAGATTGATGAGATTTTAAATTGTTGTTTTACATTAGAGCCTCATATTCAGTTTGTATGGCCTAAGAGCCTAGATGTATCAACATTGGTTTGTAACGAAAGTTATTGATATTCCGCTGCGTGAAAATAAATAAATGTGTGTGTTTATTATGAGGTATTGTTCTATATCATCCTTGTGATGACCTCCTTTCGAATGTCCTATGCTAGCGGGCACATTCAGGAGTGGGCCCTTACATATACAGTCTCGGCGTCAATATGACACAAACTACGCTATCATGTCAACTTCGTTTTTTGTGAGTTTGCACTACTTTTTTTTTTTTTTGCATATTAATTTAATCTATGACCAATATTTTTATTTTATTTTATTTTATTTTATTTTTCAGGCATCCATGGTAAGATTTTGGGAACAGGAGTACGGGGGCAATAGGAGGGTTTTTGTGCCTTCTATCGCATCTGTTCCAGAAGAGTGGATCGGTTTCGTTGACGGGCGCACTGACGGAAGTCTCCCTTGGTGGACAGTCGATTATGTAAGTCTTAATTCATTCTATTTAATTATTTATTTATTTATTTCCGTACGATTGACATATTAAAATAAAATACAGGTGTTGCTCCCTTGTAATGTAGCAAATTCTCATTGGTTTCTCTTAAAGATTTGCTTGAAAGATAGGAGAATTATCATATATGACTCCAATTCCATAAATGAAGATAGTCGTAGGAGCAGGGTCGAAGCTATACAACCACTTGTGAGTTTGTTACCCATTCTACTAAAGAAAGCTGCATATTATGAACATGTAACTGCAACTGCGACGCTAGACAGAGATTGGGAAGTGGAGAATACTGATCCTCAGAAGTTGCCTCAACAACCGGATGGGTAAATTAATTTAAATTATATTACAGGGTCAATTTTCATGAAAATATGGTTATGCTACCAATGTGTGTTATGTCTAATACAGGGCTAGCTGCGGGTGCTACGTTATCAAATATGTCGAGGACATACTGAGGCATAATGAGGATCACTGGCAGATGCACCCAACTGTGGATGTCCGTACCCTCCGAAGACAGATTGGAATATTTTTGTATAGACATAGCACGATAGTATACTTGTAGATCAATAGATTAGAAGATTCTTTGTTTTGTGTTTTTATTTTCATCTAGTTCAAATGTTGTATATTTTTGTATAAGTATAGCAAATAGCAAATAGCAAATAGCAAATAGCAAATTGTATATTGCTCACTTGATGAAATGTGGTTTGCGGTGTTGTTGATGGTAAGGGATAAGTGGTTGTGGTGGCAGTATGTTGTTGGGAAGAGAGACTGAGTCTCTAATGTTGTGATGGTAAATATTGTCATGTTATTATGTTGTTGAACATAGAGACTGAGTCTCTAATGCAGGTTCAATGTCCAAGAAACAAGGGAGACTCTGCCGAAATTTTTAAATTACACTTATGGGGTAATTTGAAGATCATTACATCATGTTGATCCAATGTTAGTAGTTAGAACAATTCATCATGTATTTGTTGTGCATTCTACCTTTAACTAACTTGAACAACGTAACAAGAGATCATTTTAGTGTTAGTGGAACCCATATATTGAGAGGAAAAATGAAAAACTTGGAAATGACTAATGAATTTTTTGTAGTTGTTCCTCACAAAAAGTGAAAAATAATGACTTTGTTGTGATATATACATTTGGGTTTACCCAAATAACATTAAAAGACATTATTTTAGTGGTAATGGAATATATTAATTTGAAGAAAAATCAAGAAAAATAAAAAAAAATCATTTTCGGGCTTCGTGGGCCACAAAGCCCGATGGCCGGGTTTCGTGGGCCACAAAACCCGATGGCCGGGTTTTGGTGGCCCACAAAGCCCGATTTTTTTTTTTTTTTTTTGCAATTGAATTTTTTTTGAAGTTTCCCACTAGTATAGTCTCAAATAACAGTGATTGTTAAGAAATTACACTCTAAGTTTTGAGCAAGTTTATTATCATAGCGTTATTATCTTGCTTTGTCCAATATTATTAGAAGCAATTGATCATGTGTTGGTTGTGTTGATGGTGGATGGACATCCTCACACAAAGTGAAAAATAATGACTTTGTTGTGATATATACATTTGGGTTCACCCAAATAACATTAAAAGACATCATTTTAGTGGTAATGGAATATACTAATTTGAAGAAAAATCAAGAAAAATAAAAAAAAATCATTTTCGGGCTTCGTGGGCCACAAAGCCCGATGGCCGGGTTTCGTGGGCCACAAAACCCGATGGCCGGGTTTCGTTGGCCACAAAACCCGATGGCCGGGTTTTGGTGGCCCACAAAGCCCGATTTTTTTTTTTTTTTGCAATTGAATTTTTTTTGAAGTTTCCCACTAGTATAGTCTCAAATAACAGTGATTGTTAAGAAATTACACTCTAAGTATCTTGCTTTGTCCAATATTATTAGAAGCAATTGATCATGTGTTGGTTGTGTTGATGGTGGATGGACATCCTCACACAAAGTGAAAAATAATGACTTTGTTGTGATATATACATTTGGGTTCACCCAAATAACATTAAAAGACATAATTTTAGTGGTAATGGAATATATTAATTTGAAGAAAAATCAAGAAAAATAAAAAAAAATCATTTTCAGGCTTCGTGGGCCACAAAGCCCGATGGCCGGGTTTCGTGGGCCACAAAACCTGATGGCCGGGTTTTGGTGGCCCACAAAGCCCGATTTTTTTTTTTTTTTTTTTTTTTTTTGTAATTGAATTTTTTTTGAAGTTTCCCACTAGTATAGTCTCAAATAACAGTGATTGTTAAGAAATTACACTCTAAGTTTTGAGCAAGTTTATTATCATAGCGTTATTATCTTGCTTTGTCCAATATTATTAGAAGCAATTGATCATGTGTTGGTTGTGTTGATGGTGGATGGACATCCTCACACAAAGTGAAAAATAATGACTTTGTTGTGATATATACATTTGGGTTCACCCAAATAACATTAAAAGACATCATTTTAGTGGTAATGGAATATATTAATTTGAAGAAAAATCAAGAAAAATAAAAAAAAATTATTTTCGGGTTTCGTGGGCCACAAAGCCCGATGGCCGGGTTTCGTGGGCCACAAAACCCGATGGCCGGGTTTTGGTGGCCCACAAAGCCCGATTTTTTTTTTTTTTGCAATTGAATTTTTTTTGAAGTTTCCCACTAGTATAGTCTCAAATAACAGTGATTGTTAAGAAATTACACTCTAAGTTTTGAGCAAGTTTATTATCATAGCGTTATTATCTTGCTTTGTCCAATATTATTAGAAGCAATTGATCATGTGTTGGTTGTGTTGATGGTGGATGGACATCCTCACACAAAGTGAAAAATAATGACTTTGTTGTGATATATACATTTGGGTTCACCCAAATAACATTAAAAGACATCATTTTAGTGGTAATGGAATATATTAATTTGAAGAAAAATCAAGAAAAATAAAAAAAAAAATCATTTTCGGGCTTCGTGGGCCACAAAGCCCGATGGCCGGGTTTCGTGGGCCACAAAACCCGATGGCCGGGTTTCGTTGGCCACAAAACCCGATGGCCGGGTTTTGGTGGCCCACAAAGCCCGATTTTTTTTTTTTTTTTGCAATTGAATTTTTTTTGAAGTTTCCCACTAGTATAGTCTCAAATAACAGTGATTGTTAAGAAATTACACTCTAAGTATCTTGCTTTGTCCAATATTATTAGAAGCAATTGATCATGTGTTGGTTGTGTTGATGGTGGATGGACATCCTCACACAAAGTGAAAAATAATGACTTTGTTGTGATATATACATTTGGGTTCACCCAAATAACATTAAAAGACATCATTTTAGTGGTAATGGAATATATTAATTTGAAAAAAAATCAAGAAAAATAAAAAAAAATCATTTTCGGGCTTCGTGGGCCACAAAGCCCGATGGCCGGGTTTCGTGGGCCACAAAACCTGATGGCCGGGTTTTGGTGGCTCACAAAGCCCGATTTTTTTTTTTTTTTTTTTTTTGCAATTGAATTTTTTTTGAAGTTTCCCACTAGTATAGTCTCAAATAACAGTGATTGTTAAGAAATTACACTCTAAGTTTTGAGCAAGTTTATTATCATAGCGTTATTATCTTGCTTTGTACAATATTATTAGAAGCAATTGATCATGTGTTGGTTGTGTAGATGGTGGATGGACATCCTCACACAAAGTGAAAAATAATGACTTTGTTGTGATATATACATTTGGGTTCACCCAAATAACATTAAAAGACATCATTTTAGTGGTAATGGAATATATTAATTTGAAGAAAAATCAAGAAAAATAAAAAAAAATCATTTTCGGGCTTCGTGGGCCACAAAGCCCGATGGCCGAGTTTCGTGGGCCACAAAAACCGATGGCCGGGTTTCGTTGGCCACAAAACCCGATGGCCGGGTTTTGGTGGCCCACAAAGCCCGATTTTTTTTTTTTTTTTTTTTTTTGCAATTGAATTTTTTTTGAAGTTTCCCACTAGTATAGTCTCAAATAACAGTGATTGTTAAGAAATTACACTCTAATTTTTTAGCAAGTTTATCATTGCATCATTTTGGTGCTATTGAAACTGCATTATATACTCAGTTCTTTGCTCAACAACATACTACAACACAAGCTGTCAATTAAATTAATTATTATGAGTTTAGATGAAGGAAATTGAAAGATTACAAATATAAATAAATCTCAATTTCAAATATTAATGTAAAAAATAATATTCATTTCTGAACCCCCGACAAAAAGATATTTGATTGATGTTGTCATCCTTTTTGTATCGTGCCAGTGATTTTTGAGCATTGCTGAAACACAAAGGATATATATGGTCAGTAAAAATTCCATTAACACTTTGCGAGTAAAAAACATTTTTTTTTCACAAACGATCTAACAACTATTGATAACATATGTGATAACATTATATCATACCTGAATGAGTTAATGTCTATTGATTGTTTTCATCATTGACAATATTATCATCACCTGGAATTGACAACTGTATAGGGCACCGACGACGAGTGTGTCCAGTCTCTTTGCAAATGCTGCATTTCCAGCTTGCCCTTGCAGAGGCCCTAGCAGCGTCCCTGGATTCTGAAGTAGTGGCTGTGCTCGACTCTCCAATGGAGGAAGTCCATTCATTAGGGCAACCCAGACTGTTGTGTCCTAGTTCACCGCATTTTCCACATTTTTTTCTTCGACGAGCTTCCCCCATGGAAGGAATCCGACCATTTCTCGGTCTACCCGGTTGTCGTCTTTGCACAGGTGGGAGTATAACTATCTGTCTGACGTACGCTGGAAGAACCCAAGCAGCCTTGTTAGGGAGAGGATTGATGGGAAGTGCATATGCCCGTCTGACCCAATCTGCGGTGTAATATGAATGGCAAAGCATATGGTAGTGCACCCTCATGAAACTGTCGCATAAGGCAAAGAAACACATAGTGTTAACATATCACACTAAATTACGAACATAATACGCAAATAAAAGTCAAACCATGATACCTGCTAGCAGCAATTGCATGAAGACGTGGCATTTGATCAATGTCCCACTTGCGACAACTGCATGTACTCGCAACAATGTCAACTATCCCATCGCCTTCCTTTGCATGTTGCACGAGGTATTTGTTCCCTTGTATTATAGGAACTACACGACATCCTCGGTCTAATGTTTTGGCATGCGCCAAGTTAATATGTGCCACTGCAGCGGAGGTCACAATGGTTTCGAGTCTGGCAGCTGCAGCACGTCTATCACTAAACCATTTCTGAAGCATATGTCTCAAAAATTCATGTGCACTTGTTATAGGCAACCGACGTGCTTTCATCATGCATTTATTGAGAGACTCGGCAATGTTGGTGGTCATCATGGAATATCTTCTTCTTGGACAATATGCACGTGACCACTTTTCCGGTCTTGCTTCTGATGTTCTACCCTTGTGCTTAGTTTTGATGATGAAAAACATATGTTATTAAATCCCTAAGTCATGAATCAAGGTGGTGGTTTTCAACAAAATAAATTTCAAGTGCATTGTCAAAATGAAAACCAAAAAGATTTATGATTTTCTATTTTAGTTAGAGATTTGCAAAGTCAAGTTTTTAGTCTTAAAAAGAATCTCCTTGAAATCGTTGGTCAAAACAATTCTAAGGCAAAAGACCAACTAGAACATGTTTTTGAAAGTGTGTTCATTTTAGAAAGTGTTCATTTTAGAAAACTATCTCCTAGTATTTTGATATCTAATATCTCTTAGTAATGAAATGGTTTTGATGAATGTCTATATAAAAATCAATTTCTATCATGTGGATTATATGAATGAGAAAATGAATTTTTAGTATATAAGCTTTGAAGCAAGATATGAAAACTTATAGAAGAAATATTGAGTATGGTTGAGAGTGATTTGAAAAACTTGCTTGTTGAGAGTGATTTGTTTCAAAATATACTTTTGATAATCTCAACTTGCTTTCAAGATAATCAAAATGAGGTTTTAAAAGAATCGAATAAGGATGTATTGAAAATTCAAGATTTTCTATAGAATAGTCGACTATCAGGATCATTCTGTCGACTATGCTTCAAAATAGTCGACTATTTTTGATGTTCTGTCGACTATTTAAGCATCTGTCGACTATTTTAGCATCTGTCGACTATCGAGTAAAAATAGTCGACTATCCCTTTTGATCTGGCGACTATTTTTGTTCATAAGTTTCAAAAATTTCTTCATATCTCAGCATCTGTCGACTATTGGAATGTGTCTGTCGACTATTGAAATTTTGTGTTATAAAATAGTCGACTATTCGTTTTGTCTGTCGACTATTTCTTGCTTTAGTTGTAAAAATAGTCAACTATATATTTCTTTTGTCGACTATTTCTTTGTGCAGAAAGTTCCAACGGTTATTTTTTCAAATCCCAACGGCTCCAAACGGCTATATTTCTCTTCAACTTCGTGGGACACTTATATATACATGTCATAGATGATCAAGAGGAGACTAATGGACGGAAACGAGATGATCTAGAATTTGGAAATCATTTTATTTGAGCTTACAGTGTTCTCTGTGCTTTCAATTTTATATTTTTCTATGCAAGGCTTCGTTCTATCATTGTAAATCTATTCTTAAGCCTAGTTTTCATTGTGAGAGAACTTGTGACTAAGAGTGTTAACTCTTAGCTTCTCTCTTTCATTTGTATCGTTGTTATTTTCCTAGCTTGTGTAGCTAGAGGGCCCATTTGAGTGGGAGGTTGTAATTCCTAGTCTCGGACTAGAGGACCTACTTGGTTTAAGTAGGGGGTTTTAGTGGATGGTTTGAAAAATCCTTAGTGAGGAGCTAAGGTAGTGGATTAGGCTTGGGTTAAGCCGAACCACTATAAATCATTTGTGTTCTTCTCTTGTGCTTGTGGTTTTATTTCATTTATTATTTCAAGCAATTCAATAATCCCCACTTGCATCGAATTTTCCATCAAAAGGATTTCAAAGTTTTAAATCAAGTTTTTAAAATCACCAATTCACCCCCCCTCTTGGTGTGTGCCATAGAACCTACCTGTTCTAACAGCTTCCATCAATGTCAAATGAGTCTGAGGATGCATCGATTGTATTTCTGCCAAGTATGTATCACACTCTGTTGTGGTGTAACTGTATGCTGCAAGGTAGAATGCAGTCATCACATCTTTTCGCTGTCTACAACGTTTCTTCAAGTTTTGCTTAAGGTGGAAGAAACAAAAGACATGTGGGATAGAAGGGAAGACATGACTCATCGCATTCGCAATGCTTTGGTGACGATCAGAAACAATGACTAAATCTTCTCGCACTCCGATAGCCTCTCTCAATTTCGTCAAAAACCATATCCATGATCTGTCAGACTCACCATCTCCAAATCCAAAAGCGATGGGATAAATCATTTCCTCCCCATCTTTGCAAGTTGCAACGAATATCACCCCTTTGTGTTCACCTTTCAAATGTGTGGCATCAACGGCAACAACCGGTCTTATGTAAGACCGAAAACCATGAAGGCAAGCTCCGAGTGCAAAAAATGAATATAAAAAATAATTATTTTCATTTGTCTCTATTGCCGTGATACTGCCAGGATTTGTTTCTTTTAACATGTGAAAATATGAGGGTAGTTGCTGATATGATTCATCTGGATTACCATAAGTAAGTCTCTTTGCATGTTGTAAAGACCTCCAAGCTTTAGTGTACATAATCTGCACATCATGTTGTTCCAGCAACTCTCTCATTAGCATTCTAGGTGTATATTCACTACTCGCCACTCTTTCAGAAAACAAACTTCCGATGACAATAGCCTTCACACTTCGAAAATGTGAATCGTATACGTCCGGAGTACACGTGTGACTCAGCATAAATTTCACCACATGCCAAAACGAACAACCAGGTCTACATCTTGCACGAAGCATAAATTTGCAGTTCACATCCTTGCAACCAGCCTCAAATCGAATTGTGCACGAACGTCTGACTCGATAGTCCATCTTCACATCAACACAATATTGTCCAAATGCCAAAATTAGTTCCTGTTTACTTTTAAAGAGTGCACCCATGTGTAAAAGATCACCTTGGTATGGAATAGACACTTCAGGTCTTGTTTCCTCAATTGCATAATTTTCTACACCAGGAACGATCCAGTTTCTTTGTAAATGGTTGTCCTCAAATTGTGAACCTGAAAATCTTACTTCTGGGTACTCCGGACTCACTTCTCTTTCATCACCACCATCATCACTATTATCACCATCGCTATCGTCACTATTATTATCAGTTTCATTATCACAATCATCATCCGTATGTGGAGCGTCATCTGACAAACCACCCATACCATATGTACCAAAATCATCATTTTGCAGTGGACTACGTGCGGATGTAAATGGAACGGCACCTGAATCTTGATTACCACCACTACGTAGATTACAAACTCCAATATCTTTACAAATCATATCAACATACATCACTTTATATTTTCTGTCATCGCACATAATAAACCTGACACCGTAGTCGTCCTTGATAGGGAACTTGGTAGCTGGAAGTTCGCTTGAGTGTTCCGTTACAAAATGAATGGTGATATCGTACCTTGTTTTATCAATTCCCGTTACTGTGTACACAATCTCAACCAATTGAGTAAAAGTCGTATTTTTGTAGATTCCCGCACACATCCTATTACCCCCAATATACTTATTATCATTCCATTCCTCGTTCCACACGATGACCAACTGCACTAAATCCATTGCTGCAAGATTGAAAGGAGTAAAAAATTAGTCTCACCATTACCATGGATGCAACGGACCCACACACACCCAAATCGGGTTCATTTCCTTATTAAACCAAGTCATAACTATAAGTAAGTAAGTTTATTTGCTTTTTGAGATTTGTATTTTATTTTCTTTTTCTAAAGAGATGATTTGTACAATTAAACATGATTTTTGACTTATAAACTAACAACCAAGTTATGATAATTTTTCATATGTAATTTAAGAAAAATATTTAAAAATTTTATGAAAAACATTGGAGGATTTTAACATAACACATTTAGGCACAAATGCTTAAAAAGTTAAATTTTGTTAAATAATATGATAAAATTAAATATATTATATTAAATTATATTATTTTACTCATATATAATATTAAATTATTTAACAAAATACTCATATTATTTTAAAAAATAATATATATAAAAACCATATCAGGTTTGTAGGCAACAAAAATCATAATGCCTACAAAAATCATAATCGGGCTTAGTGGGGGAACAAAGCCCGATAGGGCTTTGTGGGGGAACGAAGCCCGATCGGGCTTTGTGGGGGAACGAAGCCCGATCAACTGTTATCGCCCACAAAACCCATAAACGATGTGCAGTTTTGAAATTTTTTTTTTCATCCGAATTAGAGCAGATTTGGAATGATATCTATCAAAATATGTTCTGCTCACAACTACAATCATTCTACACAACCTTAATAAGCAATGTGAACACAAAAATTATTTTAAAAAAATAAAACAAATACAAATCGAATAGATACCTTGAGATATTGGGTGAAATTATTTGTTGAAGAGAAAGAAACTTATTGAATGAGACTTCAGTGAGGTCGCTGCAATTGATAAAGAAGATTGAATGACCCAACAAGCAAAAAGATTGAATGTATGAAGAATGATTGAGTTTGGATAGTTTGACAATGGAGAGAAAGAGAGTAACGTGAATGTGGGAAGAGGAGAGAGAAGAAAGGTTATATGAAAGAGATAAGGATATTTTGGTAAATGAGGCTAAGGACAGTAGGGTTTTCTATTTTAAAATCTCATTAAGGGTATTTTTGGTATTTTACATAAAAGTGGCTATAGAGTGTAATTAGTTTGTTTGAATAGTTAAAAACATTTTTTTTCTGTAAAAAGTACAAAAAAGATTTTATACATTTGACTTTGGTCAAATATGAATTCATCCCTAAAATAAAAGCAATCAGGTCAACCTAGTTTAACATGGGAGCTAATATCCTTACTTTTAAGAAATGACATAAAAGCTTATAAAATTAACTAAAAGAGAAAAAATCTTGAGTTTTTTTTTTAACTTCTTTGAAAATAAAAGATTTATTAAGAATAAAATCTCAATAGATAATAAGTGTTTTAAACATATAAGAATCATATGAGAGTTTATACAAAGGTTCAAGCATGGCTTAATCTTTTAAGGCTAGTTCAAACGTTTGTTAATAGTAGGCGTTATTTCTCGATGCGGGAATTTTCTTGTAAATAGATAATAATGATATTTAGGTTATATTTTTTTATAAATATTGTCAATGTTAATTTTTAACCTGATGCCACAAAATTTATATGATACTAAATTAGTTAGAGAAATTCTATTCGCAACCACGTTTTTACTCTTCGCAACCATATTTTAATATACCTAAAATACCTTATTTTAAAAACTCATTTTTATCCTCACACCCATTTTCTCCCTCAATTAATTACCCGCCACCACCTCTTCATATATACACAAACATATATATATATATATATACACACATACATATACATTAACAATCCGCATACACAAAAAATAAATATATGTATGGCCGCTGCTTCCTTCCTTCCTCTCTCTCTCTATATATAGTCGATGCTTCCTTCCTTCCTTTCTCTCTCTCTATATATATGTATGTGTGTACACAAAAATAAATACATGTATGGCCGCAGCTTTCTTCCTTCCGCTCTCTCTCTCTATATATAGTCGCTGCTTCCTTCCTTTCTCTCTCTCTATATGTATGTGTGTATATATACATACATATATTTATTTTTGTGTATGTGGACTGTTAATGTATATGTGTGTGTGTCTGTGTGTGCGTGTGTATATATATATATGTTTGTGTGTCTACATGTGTGTATATATATGTGTGTCTTTATATATATGTATGTGTGCGTATATATATATGTGTGTTTGTGTGTCAGCATGTATATATATGTGTATGTGTGTTGATTATTTATTTTCATATATTTTTTTGTATTCTCCCATTGTAATTTTTTTTTGTGTTTGGGCAGCTGCGTATCACTGCTGACGAGAGAAAAAGTGTGTGAATGCGTATGGCTGTGTGGAAGAGGGTATTTTTGAAAAATATTGACTGTAAAGAGTTATTAAATTGGCTACGAAAAGTAAAGAATAATAATAAATTTTTAATGGCTGCGAAGAGCAAAAACGTGATTGTGAATAGAATTTTCCAATTAGTTATTGGCAAATATTTTTATAGGAAAATAAATATAGTATACCAACTTGTTTGTAATATTTTAAAACTTAATTTTTGAAAGGTTTGGAAAATGAAAATCCTTACTCATTTGCAAGCATGTGGAGTTTTTTTTTTTTTTGCAATGTTTCTTACTATGCTAATGTTGTCAATGTTACTGACTCCCACCAAGCAACCAATGATATCTATAATTTGTGTATGAAATTATAATTGACAACACTCAACTAATCTTCAAATGTATCTGACTTTAGTTGCAATAAATATGAATATGAAGTGTTATTTGAATGTATAAAGTTCAAGATATATTATCTCTATTTTGTTATTAAATTCATTGCATTAAAGTAATAGACAATTAAATGTATGATAAGTACAATGATTTTTTAAATAAATGATAAAACTTAAATCTAATCTATTTTATTGATTATATAGGTGCAACTTACTTTAATAATAATAAATATTTATGAATATGAAATATTACTTGGATGTTTAGAGTTCAAGTGGAATTAAAAAATTATTAGATTTAATAGTATTATTATAAAGAATATACATATAGTTAATTAATAAAATAAATAATTTAAAAATTACTACAAAATTAGAAAAATAAAATACTCACCAAAGAAGATATTAGATTCAACTTTAATATATATATATATATATATATAGATAGATAGATAGATAGATAGACTCTTCCAAACATTTGTTAATTCTTATATGCGTGAATGTCACCATCTAGGCTTTTTTGGATTTTTAGGACCCAATCTTAAGCTTGAGTTGTTTGTTTTTGTATTAAAAAATATTTTTATTATTATTAAAATCAAAATACTCAACTAATTAGTGAGGAGGGCGAGACTCAACCACTTGTTGTGTCCTTCGACGATCAAGTCAATCATGAATCTTAGATAAAGTAACACAATAATGATGTAATTAATAAATACTTAACCATTGAAATTCATGTTTTTATATAAGAATACTATAGAGCTAGTAAAGGCTCACGTGGACGTCACCGGAATGATAGGATGTAGGGTTTAATGGATGATTGTGATCGTTTCTCGTGAATGATTGAATTTGAACTCATGGGCTAAACTCATGAGAAGTGATGTAAATTTGGGTCCAAATTTAGGTCTGGATCCAATCTTTTGAATTTGAACTCATGGGCTAACCTCATGAGGAGTGATGTAAATTTGGGTCCAAATTTAGGTCTGGATCCAATCTTTCAAGCCATATCTTTTGTATGTCCCTAAGTCAGATCTTGCTTCCTTGAGATTAATGATCCCAAATGACATTGGCATAAGTTTGAAATGTTCCTAGCCGCACCTCCAAAAGCTCCTGATAAAAGACATTTTTGTAATTTTTATTAAAATAGGATATTCCATCATCAACAATATTATTTATAAGTTTAATAATTTCTTGAACACTTTTATTAATTTATAATAAGTCTTAAATTTGAATACAAAAATAAGTTTATATTAGAGAGCGACAACTAACAAAAATTTATTCGATGAAATATTATAAATCTTAAATAAAAAATTTATAAAATTAACTCAATTAAAGTAGTATTTGTTAATCAAAATATAAATAAAAAAAATTGTGATATGTAAAGCATTCAAAATAAAAGTATTTTTCATTATATTTATTCGGTGACTTTTAAAAAAGAAATTATGTGATTTTTTATTTGAGTTTTTTCAAATAAATTTATCTCTCTCTAGATAAATTTATCTTGGTCTTTACAAATAAAAAAAAAATAATGTATGTGTCTTATAGTATATTTTAAAAAATTTAACAATTAGTTTGATAAAAAATTTTGAATACTTCTTAGTTTTATCCTGATCATTTTATATGTTTAGTTTAAAAAATATTTTAATACAATTTTATGTTACTCATTCTAACAAAAGCTAACTAAATAAATTGATTAAAAGCTCTTGATGTGGATTAAAGTTTTTTTAATTCTTTTTAAATTATGATTATTATCTAAGAAATAAAAGGTCAAAAGATTCATCTCCATGTGATAAGACTTCATGCCTTTTTATCATTGATGGTGCTTTCGGCAAAACCACTACACAAAAAGCTAGAAAGTAGCCCTTAGCATAGTTGAAACTCGAAACTAAGTTCGAAAATTGTATTAAGTATATAATTTATATATATATATATTATATATATATATATTTTGGATGATGCTATATTGCGGATGTATTCGTTATTTGACCCCACAATTCTAACAAAAAATATAAATTAGAGAACCGTAGCAGTCAAAGTTCAAATACTGGCACACTACAAATGTGAGGGCAAAAAATCTTTTTCCATACTCGTTCTGACCACAGAGCTATATCCTTAGGGCTATATCCTCGGAGATAATATTTTATTATATATATTATGTATAATATGTTCAAACAATATATATTTTTAGTATAATATTTTAATTTTAATAATAATTATTTTTCTAAATTTCATAGAAGTTTTATTAAAAAAAATTAACACAAATACTCTGGGATTAAACATAATTTATAGAAAGAATTAAATAATTTTTTTATTATAACTGCTCATGTAGATTTATATCCAACCAACGTGCCTAAACTAAAACAACCCCATGAAAAATCTTTTGCGCCCAGTGTTTGAATATTTATATGGCTTTTTCGCCTTTTTGTTTTTTTTTTTTTTATCTTTTGTAAAACTAAATTTATGTGTTAGAAAGTGAGTCCAAATCTAAAATAGACTTAAAACAAAAAATTCAAAAGGGGAGATTTAGAGTTTATAGACTCTCATAAACTAACGTGTTATATATAAAATTTGTAATACTTATTTTTAAAATTAATAATTCATAATACTATTGTAGCATCCGAAATTTTAGAGGTAAATAATAAGTACTAATTTCGACGTTTTAGAGTGATTGGTGACTTATGGAATACTTGTGAGTTAAAGAAATTTAAATGAGGATGTTAAATTTATTGTATTCTTAAATGGGGAAGTGATCGGAAGTTTGTAGAATTTTAGGATTTAGATTATTAAGTGATTAAGATAAATAAAATATTATAGTAATTAATATATTTACATATAATATAAAATAATAAAATAATTAAATAAAGGAATGAAAGTAATTTGGAAGGAAACGCGCGTAATTATATGTGAAGTAAAATATAATCTTAAGTTAATATATTATATTACATAATATATATAAGTATGGAATACTTGAGATAACATTATATATATATATGTATACATGTAATATAGTGTGTGTGTGGGACGTGTGGCGCGATGGCAACATGCGCTGCCTTTAATTCTTTTCCCAATTTGTGTTTTTCTTATTTTTATGGAAAATGGTCAATCAAAATGGCTTAAATGCGGCTGAAATTGGTTCAAAAGTCAAGAGGCTGTGAGAGAATTAAATGAGATTTGATAGCTTAAATGATGGCCATTGGGGTTGGGGAAAAACTTAGTGGCGAAGGTGTTCTGAGGAGTATAAATAGGGATACAAATTTGCTAAAGAAAACTTGGAAAAGAGGGAGTTCGCGAACAGAGCTTGGAGAAGAGGGAGACCGCGAGCAGCAAAGGGAAAGGAAGGAGAAAAGAATTGGGGAAGCGCACGGTAGCTACGAAATGGAAGTGAAGTGATAAAATTAAGGAGTCTTCGAGGTTATTTGGTATTTAGAATATTTTGGTAAGTGGGTAAAATTTATATAAGTGTTATATGTTTAAATCATGGATTTTATATGGTTAGATTATACAGTTTACGCGTTAGAATTAACCAATTTAAGTCACGGTTGTATTATTTGATAGGAAATGTTTTCTTTGCATCGGGAGCACAAGAGAGGCTGAAATCAGCCGTTTTTAGGCAAATCCTAACCCTCTTCTCGCATTATTTATTTCCCGCAAAAGTCTTTGAGATTTCTTATATTCTAAATCCTCCCTCACCATGACTCGGTTCTACGCACAAATAATAATAATCCGCGTAGTAACCATTTCACGACTTTTATTTTATTAATAAGTTTATTGTTAATGGGATAAGCTAAGTAAGGATGTCATGGCGTCTTTTATTTCAACCGTCACGGAGCTTCATATTGCTCCGCTTTCCTTGGGAATGATGCCGAACCCATTGGGGTTAGGTTCTTAGAGAAATTGGTTATGGTTAGAATTAGGAGAATGTGTTAAAGAGTTTATTATGTATGTTGAGATGACTTTATGTGAATGAAAAGTAATAAGAATGGTATTATGATGTTATGTGGTTATGTACATGAAGAGTTATGAGTTATGGAAAAATGTTATGTAAAGTTAAGCTGGGAAGATATAAAGTCAATAATGTCAGTAAGTGTGTCTAAGGGTATGGGTACAAAGCTACTGACTGTTGACCGTGGGTCGTGGCAGTTGATGGCTGGATGTATGGGCTCCAGTCATCGGTTGTTACGATAAGCGCTAGACGGCCAGAAGAGCTGGTACTCCAGATTCCCGCCTTGGTTTGTGCATTTCATGATGTGTGTGCTACAAAGGGCTGGGTTGCATTCACGTTGGGACATGCTTTGTGTGCGATGGGATGTATGAGCATTTGCATGACCCGGTTGGTCTAAGAGCCAATTTGGGTACCCTAGATGAGCATATGCATTTAGAGCATGTCGCATGTGTGAATTCTTATGTGTGGGCGTAGCAGGGCCTGATGCTTGGTTTATGGGGGCCTTGTCATCACGTTTATGCTACAGAAGCCCTTGCATTTCCTATGTGTTGCATTGCATGGTTCTAATGTTACTGTTATTCTGGACGGGAGTACCGTGCCAGGTGTCGGGAGTACCGACTCATGTGAGCTTCGGCTCGGCTTAGATATTAGCTCGGGGTTGGCCCGAGGGAAGACCAAGATCGCGGAAGTATATGATTATGTGATGTATGACATGATGAACACATGAGAATATGATGGGAATCAGGAAAAGTATGTAACAAGTATTAGGAAAAGACAAAAGTTGAATGTCAGGAAAAGCCGACCATGTCAGGAAAAGACTGGTATAAGAGAATGATGATATGGTAGCCTATGTTAGGCTACAACAGGTTTGTATGTGGGACCCGGGTGCCAATGTTTGACTTATGTGGGCCCCTGGTTCCTTATGTGCAGTTTATTTTATGTTATGCATGTAGAAGTAAGGTACGTATAGCTCATGACATGGCGTGATTTCATTGACATGAATTGCATGGGGTGTCATGGGAAGAGTCCTATCCTAAACCCGTAACCTTTCTTTCTAGAGCTTGCTGAGTCTCGCGACTCATGTTTGTTTTACATCATTCCAGGTCAGCATATCCTGAGATCGCAGGTGTGTTCATCGGGGTTTGGGTCCAGACCGTCAAGTCATGGTAGCCAGTGCAGAGCTCTCCCAAAACTAGATGCTGGGTGTCATCGTGTCTTAATAAGGTTAATGTTTATGTTTTCAGAGTTTGTCGCATGTTATGTAAGCTCAGGTGGGCCCAAGTGATGAATGGTTTGTAAAGATTATGATGAGATGTTATAATAAAGAAAAATTATGATTTCAAAAAGGGTTATGTGTGTGTTGTGCGCCATTGTTCGATATCATTTTAATAATGACCCTCTCACGGATCTTCTTGGTGCACGGGGGTTCTGGGAGGCGGGCCGTTACAACTATTCTTACTTTTTGAGTAAAAATATTATAAAATTTATTAAAATATAAAAATTATTTATCAAATTTGTGAGTTACTGTGGACTATGGCATTTCGGTCATTACCCTAGTGCCCTTTGAACAGAATTTTACAAATAAAAAAGAGAAAATTCTATTTGCAATCAATTTTTTTGGTACTTTTTTATAAAATTCAATATAATTAAAACAGCATAAAATGAAAATTTATTTTTACCCTCAATTCTTTTAAATATGCAATCACAACTCACCCAAGTTCTCCTTTACTTTCTCTTTATTTATTTTTTCTTTCACGCCAAAGTGAGTTGTGTCATAGATGACTACACTCAAATGGTGACGACGTGGAAAAAGTTAGATGAAGAATAAAACAATTTAGAAGAACATCTGTAATACCCTAATGCACTGTAAATAATAATCGTAATTTTTGACCCTAGAGAATTAGTAAAATTTTAGTGTTTATCGGTAAATTTAATAGGGTAAGGTATATTTATTTATATTGTAATTAAATTTATAAAGTTTTAATCATAGTTAAATTTATTGCATAGTTAATCATAGCTTAAATACTAGAAATTATATTATGTATTAAATTAGGATTTTTTTATATAATGTTGAGTGTATATATATATATATTATATATGATAAAATCATATGTACGTATATATGTATTAAAAAAGAAATTAGAAAATAAAAAAAAATAAGAGCAAGCGAGCGGCTATGCTTTGGCTGCGCCTACAAGAAGCTACCAGGGGTGAGGGGCGGCATTAATGCCACAATGGCTAACGGGATTGTAACATCCCGCCTCGAGTGATATGAAGTACTGAAACAATTTACTCTGATGGGTCTAAGTGAACTTCCCAGGGGGTCACCCATTCTTGGATTTTCTCAGGTCAATAATGCTTAACCCTGAAGTTCTTTACCTGCATTCAGCCCAAAAAGTATCTAGTTAATGTTATTTTCTTCTTCACTTATTCTCGATATATATTGTTCTCATCTAGGCTCCTGGGGTATTACAGGAATGGTCATCCAAGACACGTGAGCGCCTTGATGGGATAGTTCGCGGCGAATTTCAGCTATAAATAGCTGCATTCGAGCAACCTCATTGCATAAGAATTTTTACTTCAAAGAGCGGGTGATTGTGGCAGTGATTGAGAGTTTGGTGAGCGAGGTTTTACTCCTTGAATCATGGGCAAGTTTTCTGGAGCATTTGGTGGCCAACAGGGCAGAGGAGAAGAAGAATTGAAGCTCGCCGGAAAAGTCGCGAATCGCCGGAGCCTAGACTTCAACCAACAAAATGAGGTATTTAGGTTGGTTTTTTCTAAATTTCAAGGTTAAAATCGGGTTCGGGAGGTTGAAAATAAGGGAGATAGAAGCTTCTTTTGAAACTTAGAAGCCCGACAAGGTCGTTGGCGGCGATTTGGCCGCCGGACAAGACGACCCGGGGGAGGTCTGGCGCATGGTTGCACGCGCCCGCAAGTAGGAAGAAGGTGCGTGACCTGCACGCGCCCGCTAGGAAAAAAATAAAGAAAAGAAAAGAAAAGAAAAAAATAATAAGAAAATAGAAAAAAAAATTGCAAAAATTTTCAAAAAATCTAGAATTTCGTTTAATTCTTATTTTGTGAAAATTTTATGGAAAATGCTAAATTAATTATTTATTTAAGTAATTTTTCTATTATGGAAATAAGGAAAAATATAGGAATTTAATTTGAAAATTTTCAAGAAAATTCCAGAAGGCTAGAAATATTATTTAAAGAATATTAGTAAAGATAAATTGGGTTATATAAAAGTTTAGATATTTATTATGAAATTTTGAGGAAATAAGACTTAGAAAATAAAGAGAAATTGTAAAAATTATGAGAAAATAGTAAATTAACATTTTGGAATAAATTTAATGTTTTAGGAATCCTTGGGGCACAAGAATTGAGAAATAGCTTCTCTTTCGAGGACGACACGCTTTTCGAGGCAACTTAAATTGTGGAAGGTAAGTGTACCGTTGCAAAATTAGTATGGTTATAAATATTTATGCCCGATCTTCGGAAATGCTTCATCATATTAACATGCCCTGATATATATTCATCACGTAGACTGCACACATGACATGCTATGAAATGCATATGTACACATTGATATTATTGATCACATGTATCGTGGTCGTAGGGAGTATGAACTACCACTGCTACTGTACCAAGGGTGTCCCCGTACACCCCGGCTTCAAAAGAGGTGGGCGTAAAAATGGTAAGTAGTATGGAAGGTGCAGTTGACATCTACGATGAGTAAGACATTGCAAACACACATATTAAACATCTTGTACCTTACTTAGATGGTTCATCATCTAATTCGGGTTTTGCTCCTAGAATATTCAACGTTCCAGTTGGGACTTGCAGTGATGGTACGGAAGTCGAAGATGTGCAGTGACACGAGTCATCGAGGAATAAGCAAGTGTACCATGTTATGTTGTAGTATGGATATTTCAAGTATTATGTACGTTTTAAATTATCTTTAGAAGTTTATGTATCAACTTTGTAATAAGTGCCATATTCAGTTATCTATGTATGAAATGTTATGATTAGGTTCGATTTCAACTTCCGCTTTATAAGATTTTATTTGTCTTTAGTGTATAAATTATTTTGTCAAGCACTAGATAGGTCTAAGAAAATTTCAAGGTAAAGTAGTGTGAAAAAAAAAAAAAGTTCCTAAATTCCCTAAGACATAACTAACACGTCTTGAATAAGTGGAGTGTTACAACATCAGTGAAAATCAATTGAAAATGGACTCCTGCAATTGATTAAGGTACGCTTGAACTCTGGGGTTCGAGAGAAATCAATTCTCTCGACATCAATCTAAAAATATATTTAAACAAAAAAATCAAAGAACATTGCTATGGTGGCTATTGTCGTCCCTATCTTCTTCATGGGTTGTTATTAGCCATCGATTTTTTTCTTTCCGTTCATTTGATGTTCATTTGATTTTGCCGTCATGAGGGGCAACCACGTTCGTCGCGGTCAGTGAACATCCGTTCGAGTCGCTAATGGCCACTATGGTGGCGACCCTCTTCAAAAGTTATAATAAATCCATCTTTCTTCTTTTGTGCTTTTTCTAGCTGATAGAAAGTGAGGAAACGGAGTATGAAGTCTTGCTAGGTTTTCTCATCCAGCCTAAGAAAAGATTTAAAATAGAACCAACTTGCTCTCTCAATGACTCCTCAACAGATTTCAGGCTCAGAAGGTAATTAATTAACTACTAATTTAGATTCTACAAAGATAATGGGATAATTAGCAATTGTAGATAAAATAGAACCACAAAGACAAATTATTAAATCATTCCAACTTGAAATGACTAATAAGGAGAACTTCTCACACACAGGCATGAAGGGCTCGTTTTGAAATGCAGAGAAACATACAGGAAACAGAAGCAACAAACACATCCAAAAGCTTCGGATGTTTTGAACGCGTCCCAAACCCGACGCCATGAACGCTTCTGAATCCCAAAGTTTAGACGCATTCATGGACTTTAGAACGCCAATGAAAGCGTCCAAACCTCAGGATTCGAACGCGTCCAATTCCTAATCTTAAGATTTGGATGCGATGTCTCCGAAGCCTAGGAGTCAGTTATTGTGATGAACGTGTGATTTTGCCATCATTTAAGAGAAAACGTGGCTGCGGGATAGTAAAGAGCAATTGAGAGTTATTGTGTGAAGTAATTGTGAAAGTTCGCTTTAGAGAGCAAAAGTTGTAGAATTTCCCATAAAAAAAAGGAGAGTGGGAAAGATAAAAAGCGAACGGACGGCAGGGACAGTGGGTCTGCAAAGGTCAGAACAATTATAAGGCAGAAAAGCTGAACGACAGGCGAGCAGGATGAATAAGGGACCCTTGTGATGTGTCCAAAAATAATAAAAGCTATACTGACAGGAGTAATGCCACTCCTAAATTTTTGTTGATATTTTTATTAATTAATTATATTATAAAAAATAATATTAAGTGAAAGATATATTGATAATTGATAAATAACATTAACTAATATATTTTTCACTTAATATTATTTTTTAAAATATAATTAAAAATATATTAATGATTAATTAATGACAGTGAATCTGATATGGCGCACTGTGTTAATTTTTGGACCCACTTCATATTTTTGGATCGAACTTTATTATTTCATAAAGAATTGGGACAAGCCAGAAGACAGAAACAGCCTATGAGTTGTCACAACTGGGTCGCCTCGTGATTTGATTAATCTCTTTCCTTCTTTCTATTTTTTCGTCTTCTTTTTGGTGGGCCGAGTCTCTTTTCTTTTCTAGTTTCTAATAAGTTCCGCATCTTTCAACGTGGCACCGATTCACAGCTCAAAACTCATCGAAGCAAATATATTCCATCGCATTTTTTGGGACTTGAGAATGACATTAATGGTGTCAAAACTTATCAGCCTAATCATTCGAATACATCTTTCGATATACCTTCTCACTATAATTTTATGGATAGAGTACTGAGGGCACCAAAGTGTAATCCAAAAAAAAATATATCCCACCGCATCGAGCCCCTCTATAAAGTCCACCTCCCTCTCTTTCCATTCGTATCTACTAATTAAACCGTTTCTTTCTCTCTCTTTTGGCTCTCTCTTTCATTTTCCGAGCTCTCTCTCTGTAGAGAAGAAGAAGAAGAAGATGGAGCGCTCTGTGCGTTTGGTTTCAGCCGTTTTCCTCGTGCTGATGCTCCTCGCCGCCACTGGTTACTTCATTCTCTCTGCCGCCTTCGTCTTCTTTAGCTTCCATCTCTTTCATACATATATATATATATATACATGTTGAAGATCATATATGGAAGCATAAGCTTTATTGTGCCACGGCATATATACCTAGGAATTTGCGAATCTCCTTGGGTTTTTTCACGTAACATTTTGCGTTTTGAGAGTATTCTATGTCTTTTTAGTTATGAAAGTGTTATTTCCATTTTGTTAAGAGTAATTATATTTTCTTATTATTTTATTCTCATCCAGATCTTGCTTTAACCATGTATATATATATATGGATGTTTTGGAACCAAGAGTGAAGATATTTTTGTCATTTGATTAATTATCTGGTAAAAGATATGGGTTTTTATATTTGAGTGTTGGTACTGTGGCAGAGACGGGGAACATGGTGGCGGAGGCGAGGACATGCGAGTCGCAGAGCCACAGGTTCAGGGGGACGTGCGTGAGTAACAGCAACTGCGCCAACGTATGCCAGACGGAGGGCTTCCCCGACGGCAACTGCCGGGGCTTCCGCCGCCGCTGCTTCTGCACCAAACCCTGTTGATGATGAGTGATGGGAATCCATGGCTGTCGTACGTACGTGGTCGTCTCGTTCAATAATTCAGCTAGCTAGCCATAGCGCTGTCTCTGCTGCAGTAGTAGTAGTAATAACGAGTCTCTATGTACTGTCTTCACGTACGGAGGCTTCACTCCCGCTTTCTTCGATGGTGTCTAATCCCTAGCTCTGTCACTCTTGCTGTTTGGGTCTCTCTTCCTTAGGTGCAAAAGGTGAAATCCCTCACCTTTCGATGTTATTATGTAAGCATGCTTCCAAAACCTCTCTCTCTCTCTCTCTCTTTCTCTTTCTCTTTCTCTCCACGCACACACTGTAACACAAATCTGTTCTATTCTATCATACAAACACTAGGGTTACTACTTACTACGGTGGTGTCATCATTGTGTATTAATTTTGTGATTTTGAGTTTTGAATTTTGTGTTTTTAATGTTTGAGATTTGTGAAAATATTTTTTTTATTATTTTAAAAAATTATTTCTTAAAACAGAAAATTAAAAAAATGTATTTATTTTAGAATTTTGAAAAAAATTATTTTATAATATTTAATTAATAAATTTAATTTAAAATAAATTATAAATAGTTATTAATAAATTATAAATTATTAAAAAAAATTTAATAAAAAATCATATTATATATCTCATAATTCAAATAAAATAAAACAAAACAAAACAAAACAAAGAAAATTAAATCATAAAAGAATTCAAAACACAAAAAGAAGCATAGTAGAAATTAGGAAGGGAGGCTGTGAGCGGTGGGCAGTTAAAGCGAGGCCGTGAGTCAGGGATAGATTTAGAAATTTATGGTGGGTAGTGAAAAGGAGGTCGTGAGTCAAAGGGGAATTTAGAAATTTACATAAAGGAAGGTTAAAATTTTTGTTTGAGATGTAAAATTGTATATCACAAATTTTGGGTAGATTGAAAATTTTTTTTGAATTAATTTATTATTAAAAAATTAATTTTAATTGTGGACCATACGTAAATCTGTCACTGCCGCAAGCAGTGGTTGTGGTTATCCGTCGATGACGATGGGTGGTGGTTGAGGTTGTCGCTTGACAGCGATCATCAAACCATCATTATCTACTTGCTTTATCACAGCCTGTCGTCTACTTAGTATTATCAAGCTATCATTACCAGTTTCATGTGGTCGTCATAATGGAGGATGAAGGAGAAAAGAGGAAGAGTCGATGACAGTGGTGATGGGTGAGAAGGAGTTGGCGACAGTGGTGGAGGATGAAGAAAAAGAGAGGAGAAATGAGAGAGAGAGAGGGGGTTTTGTGAGTGTGAGAATGGGTTTGGGGTGGGGAGGGTTGTTCCTTTTCCGTGTTTTGTGATTATTTTGTATTTTTAATTATTTTTTAAAATAATAAAAATGACACATTTTGAGTATTTAAAAAATTAAAAATAAAAAATAATTCAAAAATAACAAAAAGAACATGCTCTAAAAATTTTAAACCTATAACAGAGAGTCATTAGAGAGAGCAAATTTCATTTGATACTTAATAAAAATTTAAGGAGAAAGAAGACACATTGAGAGCTCAAGAGATAATTTCTAGCAATTTTCTTTTCAAATTTTGAAAGGATATGCCCCGATTTGGGGATGGCCTCAGATTTATATATTATATAATTACCGAAAGTGGGATGAAACCAGAATCTCTCTCTCTATATATATATATCTATGTATATTATTATATAATTACAAAGGTGTAAGTGTCGGTAGAATAAAACAAAGTGTCGGGAAGGAAATTGAACGGCTTAGAATAAAACAAAAAGTGTCGGGAGGGAAATTGAATGGCTTGGGCATTGACATTTACCAAAAGACATTTCTTTTTCTTCATCATGACTACATTTTGAATTATACACATGATGTGTGTAAATAATTAAAATATTTTTTATATTTTATTATATCATCTTATCATTTTAGGTAAGAAATATTTTTATTATTTTAATTATATTATGTAATTTAAAGTATAGTTAAAGAATATAAATAATATTTTTTTTATAAAAATATAAGATTGTGTTCTATTTATTTTTTAATTTTTAGTTTTAAGTTTTGAATTTATTTTTAATTTTTTATTTTGATAGTCTATTTTTAAAAAATTAAAAATACGTTCTCTTTGTTATTTTATAAAATAATTTTTTAAAACAGAAAATTAAAAAATACATTCTCTTTAAAATTTTAAAAATAATTTTTTAATGATATTTTATTCAATAAATTTGATTATTCAATAAATTAGAAATATTGAATGTTAATATATTATTAAAAAATATATATATTTTAAAGTTAATAAATTTTATAATATTTATTTTCATTACAATAATAAAATATGAATAAATAAATATGTTTTGAATTTAGAGTTTATTTTGAATGAAAACACTTAAAATAACTTTTTGTTGTTTTGAGTTTTTTTATAATTTTTTTTTAAAATAACAAATAGAACGTGTTTTCATTATTTTAAAAAATTAAAAACTAAAAATAATTTGAAAACAGCAAAGATAACGCAACTTAAATTTTTATTTTATTTTAATATTTATATTGATATTCTTGTATTACTAATATTAATATAGTACATTGTATATTATATTAATATAATAATTATAGAATAGCAACCAACCAAGCAGTCCTACGAATGAATGAACGAAAAACTTAAAACCAATTTAGTTTCTCAAATTCACTTAATTAAGGGTTTAATAATATTTTAAGGGTTTAATTTTTAATATTTGATTCATTCCATCCAACCAGCAGATTAATTTCATTACATGCTTAATATGATGTGAGGAGTTTTATTTTTGTTTAATCTTAAATACATTTTGTCTGTAGATAAGGTTTACTATTATTAATTTTAAAATAATTTTATTAATTAATGTAAAATTGTAAAATAATAGTTAGCATTATCTCAGTTGTTGTTTTTTTAGTAAATTGCAGTATCACTTCTAATGTAAATGATTAAAAATATCACTCATCAATTTTTTAAAGTTAAAACAATCACTTGTTCTTGAAAAAAAATTAAATAAAATTACCATATTATAGGCACATGTTGTCTGCCAGTGGACAACATAGTAAGTGCTCGTCAGTGAAGGGGGCGCGGGCCCCATGCACGTAGGGCCCGCCTCTACACATGAGCCTTACATGCATAGGGCCCTCGCCCCCTCATTGGACTGTACCATATTATCCTTTGTCTTTTTAATGCTTTTCCTTCTTTCTTCACGAAAATGGAAACTCTCTTCTTTCTTTATGAAACATTCAGAAAAGAAAAAAAAAAAAGACTCAGGGTGCGTCTGTCTGATTGAAGAGTGAAGATCACACACTCCTTTAAGAATTTCAATTATTTGATTTAAGAAATTTTTTTTTTTGAATTAAGATGGAATTCGAATTCTGTGAAATAAAAAAAAAAAACTGTTTAATGGAATTTTTTGAAATTTGGATAGAAAATGAATTCCACCCCTATTAAATGCACCCTTAGAGTGTCTTTGATAGTATAAAAAATACATAAAAATTGTCACATCTAAGGAATTGAATTTCATTTTTAGTGTTTGACATACTATATTTTTCATAGAATTGAATTTTATGGTATAATCATTAAAACATATTTTTGACTATTTTTCATGGAAATTTCCATCTAGGGGAGATAATTTTTTTTTCCATGTAAGTTGCAAAATATTTTATTTTTCAATTAAATGCTATCAAACACACCCTTAATTTAATTAATATTGATAGTAATTTTTTATGACGTTAGAGTTTGTTTAATTGTGAAAAATTAAAATAGTTTCATAAAATATATTTCTACAGAAATAAAAAATAAAAATTTATGTGTAAAATAGTTTTTTTTTTCCAAAATTGAAGAATAAAAAATAATTTTTTATTTTCTAAAATTGTATTAGACTTTAGAAAATATCGTAAATCATTTCCAAGAAAAGTGTATTTTTCTAATTTGAATCTCACTTTAAATTCTATCAATAATAATTTTTTTTTCTTCATTCATACCCCCAACGCCTTCCTATCATTTTTTATTATCCTTTATGCTACCCAGTATAATTGATTTCTATTCTTGTAGTCTTTATTTTTGTCACTGCGACGACGAGCACCACCAACTTTCTCTTTTCCATCCCTATTTTCTTCTTCTTTTTGCTGTCTTCATCCCTCAACCACTACCAATGCTCCTCACTCTGCGATTGCAATAACTTCTCTTATTAGCCTATCTTGACCATTAATATTTCATCTTCTCGTTGATTTCTATCTCTTTTTTAGCATAATTTTGGATATATATTTTTTATTTTTTGAAATATAAAATTGATTTAATATTTAATAAAAATAAACATATGTATTTCTATCTCAAGAGATGATCCACGAGATCTTTTTGGGGACTATCAGAGAGACAAGTCCTGTTTTCCCGTGAGCACATGAAGGACATGTGGAGGCGACTGACTAAAGTAGTGATGAATGATGGGAGCCTTACTAGGGATTGATACAGAGTGTGCCCAGGATTGGAACACTACCTGACACTCAATCAGTCTGAGCCACTGTGAGGGTGTCGTCATAACCACCGGAGGGACTTGTTGGACTTAGCTTACTTGGCAGATGATTTGCCGGGCTAACTCTGAGGTGTTTTCTAAAGAGGTCTGGAGTTCCTTGGTCTCGCTAGGTGTTGTCGACGTCCTATTAAGGCTAGCGTCAATGTCATGAGAGATGAGGTCATGGTAAAATGTGAGATGGAGGTCCATGATTGGATTTTGCTAGGGGTGGTACGGGAAGGTCCCACATGGTGGAAAATGTGCTATAGGAGTCTGATGGTAAATGGTAGATCCGTAGGTACCGAGATGTGTATAGGGTGTACTGAGATGAGAAACTGAAGGTTGGGTAATGCGGTAGCTCGTGTGTAACAGTTAAATTGTCTGTACATATTTGGTCGAGAGACGTGTTATTTGATGAGGTATGGAGGTAAATTGAGGTTCTGAGGGGTTTGCATTTTCTTGGAGGTTTAGGGCATCCACCCTAAGTTTAATCGAATCTAGAAGGATAAATTGGAACATTAATACGAAGTCCCAAGAGAGATCTATGATGGGAATTTATTGAGGGATTATTATGGACTTATGAACTTGGAGTTTACAGTGGTTATGCTGTTTGGAGATTTAGCATCACGACCTGGCTATGGTGTGTAGGTGTTTAGTTTTCACAAGTGGAGCGGAGTACAGGTGACGTCGCGGTTGGCGTGACAAAGAGCTAAGGCTGTGAGGTTCTGTAACAAATAGGGTAAAGTAAAGGTGGTAACAGGTGTTTTAGGCTATCGTGGTGCATCCGTGATAATGTGAATTAGAAGTAAGGAAAACCCCTCTACGTTTGGTGTTGTGGGAGATACCCCGGTGTATGGCCACGGCCGAAATTGGATACAGGTCTAAGTAACTATTGGGTTCTGCTGCAAGGATAGTAGTTGCTATGAGTACGCGCGGTGCTAATCACGGACCACATGCCCTAGGGTCGGATTATTGACCGAGAGAGGAGATGAGACTCCTTTGGGTGCTGGTCAAGTGGTACATCGGCAGAAACATGAGATGACTTGTTATGCCAGTCAGATGAACGCTTAACCACATCTTTAAGTTGCTTTTCGTTTTTGAGGCGACTTATGAGATGCCTTAGGAATTAGAACAGTTGTTGACACGGTGATGTGCTATCAGTCGAGTAGGCTACGGAGTTGATAACACCAGTTCTAGAGCTCGTGTTCTAGCTAGCCTATTGAGTCTTCGAGGAGCTCAGGATTCGTAATTAACGGTCAAGAAGAGGTACGGTCCAATTAGCTATTGGGAGTTAAGATCAGTAGCAAGGACAAGACTTAGGATTGGTGGTCATTGAATAAACCGCAATTGGGTATCTTGATTCCTATAAGGAGGGGAGATCTGGTGACGTTTTAGATTCCGAGATGTATTGAGTGGAGAGTGTTTATTCCTTGATAGTCCTGACTAAACGGCTACCCGTATTTATGAACGAGACCCCGAGCATTCGCGGCAAATTATGAGAGAAAGTACTGCCGAGAAAATGATGTGTATCTGGTTAAGAATCAGTTGGCAAAAGTCAGACTAAAGGATATTGTTGCTGAATCCTTGATTGAGTATGTCGTATCGTTTCCATGTTCCCATGGATTGTAAGTATGTGGCAGGTTCCGGTCACGTTATCGAGTATTAGCTTCTTGACATACAAAGAGGTGGCTCTACTCCTGTCACTACCGGTTGTATCCGGAATTAGTTGCGTCTGCATTGAGCCTGGTGCTGCGAGTCAGTTTATCATTAGGATTGAATATCGCTGAATTTTGAGTTGCCTTTAGGTTGATATGTGGTCGAGATAGCTTTGGGGAACGGTTGAGTTATGGTGTGGTAATAGGAGAACCTTGTGGTTATGAGTAATATGATCAATGATGTTCTTTAAGCTGGTTAAGATATTAGTGATCATATCGTGGCCCGATTGAGGTGATGGATTGTGAAGATGTGCTAGCGTGTTAAGTCCCGTAGGACACGTCGTAGACCTTGACTTGTGAGAATTGAAAAATGATGATATGAAATGTCCTGGAAATGATGTTAGGTAATATCACGAGAGATGTGAGCGTATCTTGAGGATATGGATTGAGCACAAATTTCGAGGACGAAATTCTATTAAGGAGGGGAGAATTGTAATATCCCAAAAATAATAGGGATAATTATTTAACCAAAATAATAATAATGATAATAATAATATCAATAAAAGATTAAATTAAATTAATTAATTAAATCAATTAATTTGATTAAACGAGTGGCTGTGCGTGTAAGCTTGGAGGCCAAGCTTTGCACAGTACCACTCTCTGAAAAATTAAACAGAGGAGCAGAGAGTGAGAGATAGAGATCAGAGGGAGCTGAGAGTGAGAGGGCTCGGCTGAGGGAGAGAGAGAGGGAGAGACCGAGAGAGGGAGAGAGAGGCGAGGTGTAGAGCGGCCATGGGAGCTGGCCGAGAGCTCGGCCATGGCAGCCGAGCACCCAGCCGCGGCCATGGGTAAGCGAAGCAGCAGGGCGGCGGGCGGATAGGCGCGGTGGCGCGCGGTGATGGCCGGAGGCAGGCCCGGCGACCAGCGGAGGGCCGGATGGCGAAGGCCGGCCGCGGCCATGCGCTGTTGCAGGCTGCCTGGGTGCGTGGGGAAGACGATGAACAGGAGTGGCCGCTGGGAGAAGAACAGAGGAGAGGAAGAAAGGAAGAAGAAGGAGAAGAAGAAAGGAAGAAGAAGAAAAGAAAGAAGAAAGGAAAGAAGAAGAGAAGAAGGAGAAGGAGAAGGCGCTGGAGCAGTGGGCGCGGAAGAGGAAGAAGAAGAAGAAGAAGAAGAAGAAGAAGAAAAAAGGAGAAGAAAATAAAAGAAGAGGAAAAATATGAAAAAATAAAGGGATTTTGGAATTTTTCGGCAGAGGAAGTGATCAGGTACGTGGGTAAAAATTAGTAGAAGTACTACGTGTTTAAATTATAAATTTTACGCGATTAAAATTAATTAATTTGGGTCCCGATTGTGTTATTTGTTAGGAAATGATTTAATTTGCATCGGGAGCTTGAGAGAGGTCGGAATCAGCTAGTTTCAGGCAAGTTCCTAATCATTTCCTCGTATTCTTTAATTCCCGTGAGAAACCCTGTGATTTCTCGTATTTTATACCCTCCCTTCGTCTGTTTCGACTCGTTTATTAATTATAGAATTTGGAGTCGTTTGATTTAAATTTAATTTATTAAGCTGGCTTTATTAGCGTGATTTAATTTAAAATAAATATGAGACTCGTTGAGATATTAATTGTGGTGCGCTTACGAGGGATTTTAGACGGTTAAATTATTTATATTACACGGTAGATTTATTTAATTAAAGCTGCGATTTTATTTATTGCCAGCGAACGTTTTACTTCGCAGCGGGTGCGCAAGAAAAGCAAGGAACGGCCGTGTAAAGGCAAGCTCTTAACCCTCTCTTCCTGATCTTTAATTCCCGTGGAAGACCCCGTGATTTCCTGTACTTTATTCTCTCCCTTACTTTAATTCGGCTCCTAACCTTATTTGTTAAATTATTATTCATTTGTTCTAATTTAAATTAAATTCGAGGCTTCTATAATTTTATCCGTTGTGAGCCTACGGGGGTTTGTACCGCCCCCACTCCTTTCGGGAATGATGCTGAACCAGTTTGGGGACTAGGTTCCTAGACGTGAGGGTTTAATTACGATTTTATTGGATTTATTTACAGTTTTTCTCAAATTTATTTATGGTTCGGTTAGAGCTATCGAGCAGTGGGGCAAGGGTCGGTTGTTGGTGACGTTGGGGTAGACTATGGTACGGCCCTGATGTGGACCGTCGGGTGGACACCCCTAGTCACTGGCCGTTGACCGGTGCCGGGCACTGCTGACTAGCTCTACCGGTATGTGATTTACTGCATGATTAGATATCTTGTATTACTGTTCATGATTTGATATGCACATGGGTACGGGATGCATGCTGGGATATTCATTTATTGAGTATGCTTGGACACGAACATTCTAGTTTGGTTAGGTTGCATCCACCGCGAGCATATGCATGGCGTGTGGTTTACTATGTGGGCGGAGCATGGCCTGATGCCTGGATGTATGGGCGCCTTGTATCACGTTGATGCTCACTACGCCATTGCATTTTTATGTGCATTGCATGGATACTGGTAGTATTTAGTTCTCGGACGGGAGTACCGTTCCGAGGGAGCCTATGGCTCGGTTGTCGGGAGTACCGACGGATACAGGTGACGGGAGTACCGGCCTGGGACAGCGCGCGCAGGTTTGTGGAGACATTTGTTGCCTTTCAGGGCAGCGGCAGGTTGGTATGGGACTTGGGTGCCAAGTGTCTTATGTGGGCCCCAAGGACCGGTATGTGCTTTTATTTTGTTATGCTATTGAGCTGTTGTGTTGTAGTGTCTCATGGCTTGTGTGTACCTGGGGATTTATTTTGGGGAGAGTTTTCTGGTTATACTCAGCCTACAGCCTTTCTTTTCCTTATGCTTGCTGAGTCTCTCGACTCACCTTGCTTTCCATCATTCCAGGTAGTGGCGACGTGGGCCATAGCAAGGGAGTCAGCTTTAACGGCAGAGTCGGTGTGGTGTACAGGCAGTCTCGTCAATCCCTATCCACTCTGATGTCTAAGTAGAATTTGCTCTATTATTTTGTACTGTGCCAGGTGTTTTCTCGAGTCTTGTGTATGTCGGCACAGGAGTTTGTGTTTATTTATTTATCTTGTGACCGCTGTATTAGCGGGGTACCCATAGTGCATGCATGTCTTGAGCTTTGCTTCCGCTGTTCTCATTTTTGTGTATGCATGCCGGGGTGGTCTTTGTCTGGTGTCTCATTCTTTTCTCCTCCCGTAGGCGCTCCCGTTCGGGTAGTCCGGGTGGCTGGGATATCCGGGCGGGGGTGCTTACAATGCACTAGTCATACTAACATTTTTCCTGCTGGAAGTAGTCTTGGCGTGATCTCTAATAGCTTCATCCATAAAATGTCGACATTCCTTTTATTAAATGTAATAGAGTGTATTTTTGATGTATTTTGTATATTTTGTGTACAACTAGTATGTTAGAACAGGTCATATAAATAGGGACAGTGTATTTAAATAGGTTGTCTGATTCATTTTGTAATATGAGATATTTTTTCTATATTCTCTTTTTGTCTCAATATGATATCAGAGCATATTGATGCATTTACTAAGCCTCTGCGAGCTGCTAGATTGTTCCCTTTATTAGACAAGATGGCTATTTTGGATATTCATAGTCCAGCTTGAGGGGGAGTATTAAATATAATAGAGTGTATTTTTGATGTATTTTGCATATTTTATGTACAGCTAATATGTTAGAACAGGTCATATAAATAGGGGCAGTGTATTTAAATAGGTTGTCCGATTCATTTTGTAATATGAGGCATTTTTTCTATATTCTCCTTTTGTCTCAATACCTTTTCTTCTATTTTAAGTGTTTGTTGTGTTATAGACAAAAAAACCATTAAAAAACTAAGAATATAAATTTTTTCTTAATTGAAAAATCCCAAATAAAGCGCAAATAGGATAACTTCGACATTTGAAAATTTCTTCCAAAATTATGTGAAAAAGATAGACATTAGTCATAAAAATTTTAATTCTATTAAATTTTAGAATATTATAATAAATATTATTTAAAAAAAATCTTAATATTAGGAAATTTGGAAAAACTGCATGTTCTTTTATATATAGATGAATCCTAACTCCAAAAAAGTACCCATTTGATACTGAGTTTAATACAAATTTCAAGTCTTTAGTATTTGACTTAAACATCAATAAAGCTTTTCTGTATCTTTTGATTGTTTTTTTTTTTTTACAAAATTTAAATGGGTTAATGACAACATTTATAATTAATAAATTAATTATTATGTTCAAGTGATAACAACCTTGATTTAAGATTTAAGGTTTGTTGTTAGCTGTGGTAATCAAATAAGGGAGTGTCATAGGCAATAAGTTTGAACTTAAAGAATTTGCCTTACTCTATATAATCCACATCTCGAATGTAAACTTAAGTTGATCTTTTCATACCATTTGATGTTAAACTACAAAGGGAGCTTTTAGGGTTAATCGACCAAAAAAATAATATATATATATATTTTTACATGAGTAGCATTCTACTTTTTATTTATCTTTTTTAAATTATGGAACATCTCCCATCAATCATATATAATAGTGAAATGCTGATGTGAGATGGTTAAGTGGACAAACACACCTTATTGGGCACGTCCCTAATGGAGACTAAAATGTGACTGATTTACATGAAAAACATTTTAATAAGTTATAAAGATAACTCACTAATAACATAACCCACTAAAGGTCAACTTAAATTTGCTCAGGAAAAAAAAAAAAAAGGGTAACGGGTCAACTACTTTCTTGACGACAGCAAGCAAGTTGATCAAGTAAATTTAAATTTAAGCCCTTAAGTGATAAATTGGACGATTGGATGAGCAATATATCAGTGTCAATTCGGTGGGTTATGAATTTAATTCTTATTCTATACAAAAGATAAAGGCTCAATTTATGATTTATCTCTCCTGACGTAATCGAGAACATGAGTATGTGAATCGTACATGGACGATCATCCTAAATAAATTTAAATTTAAACTCATCAATTATATAGTTTAATAAGGGATGAGAAGATAATTCTATAATGTAACCTTAAGTAATCATATGTAGATTTAAATTTAAGCTGACTAGTTTTAAAATAATTTAAAGGAGACTGGTCATCTGAAAAATCATATTAATTAACAGACCTAGCAAGTGGAAAAACATATTAACTAATCAAGGTTGTTGGGTCGGTTTCCCTCCTCGTTGGAGGATGACCCAATAATGGCTTAATAATAGTTGGGGGGTTTCACAAAAGAATGATTCGGTTTCTTTTATTAATATCTTTATTTCACGAGAATAAAATACTCTTAAGAAATTAGGATTTTTTTGAGTTTCTTAGAGTATAAAATTCGCGCATAACAAGTGGAAAAACAGAAGAAAAACGACGAACTTTTGGGAGAAATTTAGATTTTTATTCTTGCTTACGCAACTGTGATTGAATAGCTGATTAGATGGTTGTTTGTGCTCTGATTGATCTTAAATTTTGCGAGTATGTTTGAGACTCATTTTTCTAAGATTTGGAAGGTAAAGATTTGATTTGGTGGTCGAAATCCTTGAGAATTGAGTAGTTTTCGTTCTGGTTTGTGGTTTGGCTCTGATTTTTATTTTTGCTTGCCATCGGTGATCAACAGGCAATCGAACGATCTATTCTGGTTTGATTGAGCTGAAATTTAGAGAGTACATTTTGGACTCATGGTTCTAAGATATGGATAGTGTAGATCTGTTTTGGAGGCCGAGATCCTTGGAAATCGAGTTGTCTTTGTACTGCCTCCTAGTTCTATATGTTCTTTATTATCTCTTTAGTTATTTTATTGATTTGAGATAAAAATGATTATGTTTTGTCTCTTGTCTTTTGTTGAGAGGATTTTGTAATCCGGATTTAATGTTATTAGTGGAGCTTTTGGATGGACTTCGGTCCTGTAGTTTTTACTCTTAACATTGAGGGAGGTTTTCCACGTATATTAGTTGTCTCCTCCTTTACTTTTGTGATTGTACTTGATATTCGCCTAGTTGTTTTGTTTCCTCACATGATTTCACTAAGGAGGGATTTGATATAGTGATCCCAACAAAGGTCACTAGCCTAAGCCTATAAATAAGCTGGTTTGAATCAAGTTTCGATCATCAAGTGGGCCAAAAGACATTGAGAATATTGTTGCCAGTCAAAGGGTTTACTCAAAGCAAATCAATGAAATCCAAGAACCAGATGATTTTATTAACTAATTCACAGTTGATACAATAATTTAAAGATTTGACTACGTACAGAGAGAACAGAGAACTCATTAACAATTATCAAACATGAAACTCAAGATCAAATAATCAAACACAGTCAAAACGGATGCAACTTGACCAGTGCATGGAAATGAAGAAAAGAACTTCAATTTCTAACGGTTTGTAGATGGTGGATGTACGTTAATTAGTTTAAAGAACTGCAAATCTTCCTTATGATCCCATTTTGGCCGGTGAGAGGATCAATATCTCCCATTTTGATCATTGCAGCTGCAAAATCAGACTTAAATGTCGAAGGTTTTTTACTATATTCCGAGACGATACTGTCAGCTGATCCTCCATTGAAAAGCACTTGATCCGAGTGAAGAAGACCCTTCTTTTGCATCAGATTCTTGTAGTAGTTGTTGTCAAACGAGTTGGGTGTGACCAAATCAAGGGGGGCTAAATTGCTATCTTGGCCGCTTGCTGGGCAACCGCGCTTTCTTGTGCTAGCAAAACCGGCATCAATGTCACTGCCATTGCTGTAGATCCTGTCACGAAAAGTGAGACACCGTGCCTGCCCTAAGGTATGTGCGCCTGCATTCAAACAACCACAGTATAAAATATCAACATTAATCAGCCAAACAAAAAAAAAGGAAATTGAAGGACTGTTCGATCATGGCAATATTTATGGAGATGTGACGTTCTGTTTCACAGTAATAAATGAACTAACCTGACAAGGCCACCATGTCCCTTGCGCTGAGACCCTTGGCAGCAAAGTTGGAGATAAGTTGGTCGAGGCTGCTTTGAAAACTCGGAAGATCACTCTCCGCTAGAGCTCGGCTTGCAGTGGTGGAATCTCTTCTTCCTAGCTTCACTGTCCATGATGGCCCTCCGACCTGAAGGTTCATTCATTAACATAAAATTAACCAGTTGGCTTCATACTAATTCTATCTCCAAAGGAAGCCATGAAACTCCATTAATTCGCTTCTTCTATGTGTTACGTATTTACATGTTGACAATATTTGAGATGCAGATGGATAGATTGCGTTTACTTACAGCTGCTGAGGCATCGCGGGCGGCGACTGCAAGTACGTCAGCACAAGAAACGACTCCAGGGCATATTTTCTCCACCTCAGCCTTTGCTGTATCTATGACTCCGTAACCCCTGGCAGAATCTTTATTGGGGAGGGCACTCCTCTCGCTCGTGGAAGTAGCAGCTTCATCCAGCAAGATTGATGCATCACAGCCCTGCAAAAATAATATTCAAGACCATTAATCTTGCCCATCACATAAGTTCGACAACACCAACAATATTATACAAGCCTTCTTACGGTGGATGTTTTAGTAACTAAAATTACCTGAACGAAGCAATCGTGGAAATGAAGGCGAATGAGCGAAGCTGCCATGCGACGCTCGCTTGAAATTGCTTTTCTGATAGAGGTTCTGATGGTGGAGAGTGCTTTTGGACAGGTTTGATCGTAGAAGGTGGAAGATAACTGTGCATTAGAAGGTGTGTTGGAGAGGAAGAACAAGAACAGCAGGGCAGAAACAATAGAACTTAGCAGTGCTGAACTCATGACTGATCGAAACTAGCTAGCTAGCTAGTTAATATGGAATATTTTGCTTCTTTATCCCAATTCGTTAACCAATGGACAGCACAGCAGCCCCAAAGCTCGAAAGCAAATTAAAAGAAGAGTACTAGTAGCTAGCTAGGAAGCAAGGTGATTGAGAAAGCAATTAAGGGAAGGCATGTATTTATAGGGCAATGCAGAGGCTTGATTGGCCAAAAGTCTAATCTAAAGCCACCCCACCAGCACCAGTGTTGCTGCAACGCGTAATCTGACCTCTTCGTTTTCGGCTGCCTTAAGTTAATTCGTCCCAGAAACAATATAAATGAACCTAGCTAATTAGTTCGTACATACTTTTAAGTTGATCGAGTTTAAAATTTGTTAGTAACAGTACTTTACATGGATTAAAATCATTCAGTAGATACAATTATAATTTAATTACATATATACGAAGGGATCATTAATTATATATTAAGCTACTTAATCAGACAAATAAGCAACGTTGTAAACTAAGTTCAAGGAAGATGATAATGGCAAAAGTAAACTGTGTCAAATTTAGTGTTCTACGCGGGTTGTCTTGGCTTTACTCGATCAATGGAAGTGGGATATATATATATATATATATAGTTGTTTAATCAAGATTGGTGACTGGTGGGCACGTGCATGCTGCATTCACGCACACACACCAAATTAAGGTTTAAATGATATTAATCTACCAGTGATTATTAAATCGAAGCCAAAACACATTTTTTCATGGAAACAACATTAATTAATAGCATTAATAAAAAACAATGTTGAGTAAGCCATACGTTTGAACTCTGAACGCTCCCATAATCTAATATTATATTCTACTTGTTACAGTTATTTTCCTTGTTACTATAATACTACTTGTTATTTTTTTTTAATATTTTGTTCATAATTTCAAACTAGTGGAAATTCTATAATAAAGAATCTATAAAAATTAAAGTTGTTCTATATTCAATTCAATGTATGTTATGGCTGGATCCATCTCTCCTGATAAAATATATTTAAAAACTCAGATTCCTAATCATACAATGTTTATCTTGAAACCTATTAAAATCTAATTATTAATTTTAGTGTTCGTATATTATATTGTTTTATACACACCACTAAAGTGACTCAAGAACTCATATATATTTGTAGCCTACATTATTTTCCAAATAAGTACAAAATATGCCCACTAAAACCCTAAATTAAAACAAAAATTAGTGTCCCAAATGCTTAAACAAACGAAGCTAGGGAACCCCATTAAACAATTGAAGGGTCTCAGATCGAGATCATGGTTGATTTTTGTAGAGTTCACGAGGTTGGTCAACTATCAGAGTACTGTTCAGTTTTTCTCTTTGACTTTGAAAATTATGAAAATAACGTGGATTTTAGTATGTTAATTTCTCTGACAGGTTGGACAGGATTCGAATACAATATATATATTGCTTGCTCTTGGGGTGAGCATTCCATTGGTTCCGCAATCGAATTGATTACTAAATAGATGTTTGACTAAATAGATGTTTAAACTCAACAAATTCAAAAAATTAAAAAAATAAAAAAAACCAAACCAATTGAAAAAACTAAAAAAAACTGAAGATTTGGTAAAAAAAAATCATTTTTGATATTTTATTTAGTTTAATTATTTTAATATAGAGACACTTAAACTGAAATAATCGACACACTCAAAATTGGTTGGAATCTGAACTAAATTGAAATATAGATTGAATTGAATCGAATTATCAATTTTGACTAATTTTTGTTTGGTTATTTTGGTTTAATCGAAATGTTACTCACCCTGTAGGCACATAACAATTATTAATCTTATTTAATTTTGGGGTAAAATAATATTATTATTCCCTAATTGACTTTAAAGAAAAAATATGGTTTGTTTGGAATTTAAGGCTTAAACTTTAGAGCTTAGGTTTAGAACATGTAGTCTCAAATCTATTAAAATTTTATGAATATGTATTATATATATAAAAAATAAAACTTCCATACAATTTCAAACTACATTAAAATTTTGTGCCTCTCATTTTTAATTCTCTGTTGAGTTATTGAATTTTTTATTTAATTTAATCTTAATTATATAAAATTTGAATCCCCACATATCTTACATCACGAATCTATCTGATAGGGTCAAAATATATTATGAAATTAAAAGTTACTTTCCAATAACACTTTCAAGTGAAAATATTGTGGCGTCACAATTATATCAAAAGTAACTTACAATCACTATCAAGTGGGCGTAACCACATCAAAAGTTGAATTAAAGAAATTTGTTAAAGACTCCTATATATAATGGAGCATCCTAACTCTTTGGAAAAGTCCAAAAATACCCCCCACCATAATGAAATTTGAGCCGAAGCCTAGACTTGACCTGGAGGCTCGTTAGGTCCAAATAAAAGACCTTACCCAAAGAGTTGAACCCGAACCCTAAACCCAAGGCCCCTCCACATCCAAGGTGGCTGTGAGCTCCAATCCAACCTGCCGCATAAGACAAGGCTTCCATTAGATTCACACCTGTCCACATGGAAAAATCATGGCCCTTTTAATTGTTCTATAGCTAAGACGCAAATTTCAAAGAATTAGGTTCAAAATTAATTGCGTCACTTAATTATATCATTCAACATTATCTTATGATGATTGATTTGATTGTTAGATGAGATCAAGAGACTGAGCCTTACCTGTTTTTGTAAGTCAAGTAAGTCCGAAATAAGATCAGGTCAATAAGGACAACTAAGAACACCTCTAAATAAAGAGAAGTCAACCATGCATAGATAAGTCAACCATGCATAGATCATTCAACTCTGAAATGTCATCAACTCTATTTCACATTTGTAATTTATCAAGAAATTTTTTAATATGATTTAATTCTTATAAACTCAAAAATACATGCAGCAGACGTCTTTGGATGATACAACACATAATTTGATCTCTTAAAATCACATCATTTTCATTCTAGTCAAACTTTGTGTTCAATTCTTTTGTTTATAAAAAAATGGTTTCCAGAAAGGAACAGATCTTCCACAGAATTCAACTAAAATATGTTTAGTGGGAATTAGATTGGGAGATTAAGATAGTTTAAACCTAAATGCAAGAGTTATTGACTCCCTCAAATTGAACTCGGCCAGCTCTAAAGCCACGGACGTGTGGATGAAAGTGGTCGCCACCTTTGACAATGTGCTATATATACCATATATAGGGATTGAAGAACTCTTCAAATTTTGAAATTTAAGTGATGTTCTAAATTTTGATTAAATTATTAAAAATTAAAAATTAAATCTAATCAATAATGTACTAATATATATATATATATATATATATCTATCTAAGTGATTTAATTAGAATTAAACCCATTATCTGCTATAAATAAGAAAGTAACAGGTAAATTAATGAATATTTCTATGAAGGGCTTCAATCTCATTGTGGTATTTACTTTGAAGAGCAAGCAACCATTGAGACAAGATTGTGATATCATACCATGTAGTACATAAATATTTTTGTATTATAGCTTTTGTCAGTGGCACCCACTCATTCTTATACTTCAAGGTAATGTTGTTTTTCTAATATATTATTATCATTCTATAATAAGAAAAGCCAGAGAACTATGAATATATATATATATATATATAAGCATATATATGTGTGGGTGTTCGTTTGACCTGGTTTACATTTCAAGTTTTCAACCTTGTAAAATCCCAAGCTTCGATCGGGTGTAGAACAAACAGAAGCCAACTAGCAAAGCCCAAACAACACCTCTGACCTGTGAGTGGTGTATATGAAATTTCCTGAGTGTTTCGTAGGGGGGCTTCCTCATGCATGCACGGTCAATCTTCAACTTTTTTATTTTTACTTTTTCAACGTTTAGATTCCTGCAGCTGGCTTTGACTTCACACGCATAGCCTTCCTTTTAGGAATCACAAATATATGGCTATGGCAGATGATGCCTACATGCATGCATGAAAGAGCCAATTTACACTTGCAGACAGCTATATACATTATGTATCACCAGTACTACCTACTACTATTGTTTTAGAAGACGCCAAAAAGGCATAAGGGGTACTTTTGTTAAGGTTTTATAATGAAATAATAATAAAAAAATATTTTATAATATTCCTAAACATAAATAATTTCAAATCACTCAAAACACATATTATGTAAATGTTACCTCCAATTTCCGTCTTATTAAAAAAAAAATAATCACACACAAGTTATCGAATTATTTAATTCTTCTCTAATTAGAACTTAATTCAGAAATCTTAGTTGCTAATTATTAGGTCCAGCTCATTCTTCTAAAAAACATTATTGGGGCCAAACTCAAAAATTAATTACTTATTCAATTATTTTGAAACTCCATTAATTAGAGTTACTTACCCTTTCAAAGTTTACTCTTTCCCCCTCTTAATTTGATAGTCTGGTCCAATTTTCAAAATATTATTTTTAATTCCAATAATTTTACACTAATCCAGCATCATCATCCCATCCCATTTAAAATAGAAAGCTGATTTTTCTAAGCCCAAATGTACTGAAAACAATTAAGAAGACTGACTACCAAGAAAGAACAAGTCTGAGATATCATCCTGCAAAGCTTGCCATTACGCGGCGTAGCAGAAAAAAATGACTTGGGCAAATAAGCCCTCTCCATTCCATTGCCCTATAAATAGATGCCTTCTATGCTTTCTCTCAATCATCTCCAACCCAAGATTTTCAGCCTGCAGCCTGCACTACTTCACCACTAATACCCCCACCATATTTGATATATATATATATATATAGTAGAGAGGAGAGCCAAAAAAAACTTACCATTACTGTTATTTGCCATGAGTTCAGCAACGAGTTCTCAAAAACCATTCAGTGGAGCTATTGTTGCTCTTGTTCTGATCTTCTTGTTGGTTTTAGTCACAGCTTCTAACGCGCAGTTGTCGTCTTCTTTTTACGACAAGACCTGTCCAAATGCACTCACCACTATCAGAACTTCTATCAGAAAAGCAGTTTCAAAAGAGCGTCGTATGGGAGCTTCCCTCATTCGCCTCCATTTCCATGACTGCTTCGTTCAGGCAACTACTACAGAACATTATACTATAATATGAAGGCATCTCGTCTTCATCAACTTTGTATGGCATTTTATAATGGAACCTAAGTGTCAAATAATTCTGCAGGGTTGTGATGCATCGATATTACTTGATGAAGCTTCTACTGCCACCAGCGAGAGGAATGCACAGCCAAATAAAGGCTCTGTTAGAGGTTACGAAGTTATAGATGCTGCCAAGTCTGAGGTTGAGAAAATATGTCCTGGAGTTGTTTCATGTGCGGACATACTTGCAGTAGCAGCTCGGGATGCCTCAGCAGCTGTAAGTAAATACAATCCATCTGCATATTAATAAGATTTGTAGAGGAGAAGTGTATGGAGTTTCATTTCCAATGATATTGTGATCATATATATAAAGCAACCTTGGCAAGAAATTCTTTCATGCTGATCAGTTTAAGGTAATGAAACCTGCAGGTGGGAGGTCCATCATGGACAGTTCAGCTAGGAAGAAGAGATTCTACCACCGCAAGTCGAGCTCTAGCAGAAAGTGATCTTCCAAGTTTTCGGAGCAGCGTCGACCAACTTATCTCCAACTTTGCTAGGAAGGGTCTCAGTGCAAGGGAGATGGTGGCCTTGTCAGGTAGCAATTACTACCGAATTATCACACATATATAATTGCCATCAAACAATCCTCTTTCTTCTTTTTCAGGTTTAGCTAAATATAGATATTGTGGTTGTTTGAATGCAGGCGCACATACCTTAGGGCAGGCACAATGCTTCACTTTTCGCGACAGGATTTACGGCAATGGCAGCGACATTGATGCCGGCTTTGCTAGCACAAGAAAGCGTGGTTGCCCAGCTAGCGGCCAAGATGGCAAATTAGCACCTCTTGATTTGGTCACACCCAACTCTTTTGACAACAACTACTATAAGAACTTGATGCAAAAGAAGGGTCTTCTTCACTCTGACCAAGTGCTTTTCAATGGAGGATCAACAGATAGTATTGTCTCAGAATATAGTCGAAACCCTTCAACCTTCAAGTCTGATTTTGCCGCTGCCATGATCAAAATGGGAGACATTGATCCTCTCACGGGACAGGATGGGGTCATAAGGAGGATTTGCAGTGCTCTAAACTAGTTTCTTTTAACTCCTCATCCATGAACATCAAAAACATTCTTTCCTTTCCATGAACTGGCCAGTTTGTTTCCCTTCGCACGTTTCATTTTTTAGTCTCGTTTTTGGTGTTTTCCCAAGTGTAGATGAACGCTCTAATCTTGTTCTCTAGCCACTTAATTAGGTTATTCCTTTGATTGTATTTCAACTTTCAATTGTGAAAAGTTAATATTATTGGTGTTTAATAACATTTATTGTCCCTACAAAATCATAAGATAGGTATAAAATAGCTCAACAATGTATATCAAGTTTTCAATACTCCCCTCAGATATATCAACTTGCACATAGACAGTGCAAAATAACACAGACAAAGCAACAAACACGAACAGTTGGATAGGCAAGCGTAAATCACAAAACTTGAACTCAGATCATGTGAACTAGAGATCTGATACTATATTGAGTAACCGCATATCCCAAAAATTTAAATTGTTAGGAAATGGGTGCACAACATCTATTAAGTTCTACACCACTCCCCTGACAATCAATTTGCATGTAAGAGCTTGGTAACAATAGACTAGCACAACAAACAATAGGATCAGAAAGTACATATTACATGGATCCAACTCAAGTGCTTAAATAATAATCATGAACCAACAGCTTGATTAGGGTGGCTAATTAATAGGTTGATGAGGATTTCTAGTAATATGGTAAAAACACCAATACGTCAAGAGAACCTGCAACCTGTTCTAGTGGCATAACCGAAGCCATGCATGCCTAACTGTGGTTGCTCGAAGAGGGTTCCTTCATTCCATAGAACACAAAGCTCGATCTAATCTCTCTTTACTTCTAGCTGTGGCATGATCATAAATGTGCCAAAAAAATAGATATGGGAGGCTTGAGGATTTTGAATATTGACAGGATGAACAAAGCACTGATTGCTAAATCAGGTTTGAAGCTGCTTGACCACAAGATTCAATCTCCACCAGATATGTGGCCAGAAGTTCTTATGCAGAAGGTATAGCAGAAATAAGTCTTTCCAGCTCTCCGATCTGTATGGAAAGACATCACAAAGTCCAAGGAAGTGATTCTAACAGGGGCTTGTAAGTTTCTGGGTGAGGAAAGTGTAACATCAGACTTTATCAGGATGTTAGATAAGGTAAGATTTCAGGAATATATATTTTTTCCAACAAAAACTCAACACATATATCATTCCCCGACAATCCCGTTACATATTCTTAGTATATCAACTCAGAATTATTTATAAACTAAGATAGGTAAATCATTTCAAATGTGAAAACTAGATTGAAACCTCAAACGGTATATAATTGTAACCATTTCATTTATGACTTAAAAATCGAACCATCATTTACATGATGTCATCAAAATATACAACATAATTAAAAGAGACATACTATAAACCATCTACTAGTCGCCGTCACTTCTCGAAAATTCCTTTTCCTTTTATACCGCTGCTTTCACCTAGAACATTTGAATATTCCAGGGACATAGTCTAAATTAGAAGATGAATCATCCAAGTGAGAGTTCAAAACACGTTTTCATGAATGTATGCGAGACATGAAACAAACCAACACAACCTGACAAACCCTATCCCAAGAGAATCCCTCACAGCGCATAACCCAACCGTGGGGAAAGAGCAATTTCTTTAAAGGCAACATCATCATACCGACACATTGACACAACACAGTCCTAGCTTAAGAAAGGCAAAGTCAACACATCTCCCGACACATCGGGAACAATTGTTACCATTCCCGGCCCAGGAGGGTCAACATTAATGCAGGAAACCATAATCACGTCAGGGATTATGTTCCCACTCAAAAAGTATTCTGAAAACATTACCCATTCCTAACTCATATCTCACATGGACAACCCGTCGTCCTAGTCCGGCATGGAACCCTAGGCGCCTATCCCGACATGCACACCAGCACAAGATACCTTTATACTTTATTCCGACAACACCCTTGAAGAATTACGACTACACTATCCAGACAACATCCCACGTTGACACCCCATATGAACAACACAAAACGCATGGCAATATCACATATCACAACTCAATGCATCATATAAACAACATTTTATGAACATCACTTCTTGCATAAAATAAAATGCACATGTATAAAACGTTTGGGGATGAACCTTCCACATGAAACCAACCGTCATCGGTTATTGCTCGCATGCAACAAAACCATTTTGCATGAAATCATGACACATTTACGTAGAACAAATACCAAGTTTTTAGGGTAGGAACACTCACCATGAACGTATTCAGAATGCCTCGATTCTCGTGCACAATCTCAATTTGCGTGCCCAAACCTAAAACACTTGTACTTATATCCAATCTCGAGCCACGATACTCCCTAAACATCATATTTATTTAAATGAACATCAAAATCTATTTTTCCTTAATTTTTCATAATTTTCTCCTAGTTTTCACCTTGATAATTCCAAAATAATTAACTCTTGAAACATTTTCCCAAATTTTTCAACATGATAATTCCTAAAATAATATTAGAAAAATATTAAAATTAATTTCAGAAAATAACCCTGGCCCATGCGTCCTCACGAGCCAAGCGTGTGTTTGTGCGTGCAACTCAAGCGCAAATCTTCTTCATCGCTTTCGGCCTCTGCTAACTACTCCGATGCTCGATTTGATCACACCCCCTTGAAGCTCTCCCTTAGTCGATCCCAATGGCACCCTTGGTTTCTTGAAACGTCATCGAAAAAAGCCCCAAACAGCTAGTTGCAAGCTCGGCTCCAGCATCCTCCTTGCGTTTTCCGGCCAACCTCGAAACAACTTCAAACTTACTCCAAAATGTACCAAAATCTCCAGAATTTATCCTTGATACCTCGAGAATAAAATCCCTCTATCTCCTCTTTTTGAATCAATCTCAAACGTGAGAAATTTGTGTGCTAATTCTCGGTTGAAACCCTTACTATTTATAGGCAAAATCCGGCCATTCTTCAATGCAATCAGAGGCTAAGGCTTGGCCCCAAGCCTCCCCATGCTGTATACGACCTCTCCCAAGGCATCCTCGACTGTCCCATCATTGGAAACGGAGGCAAGAAAGTCGACCGCCGACTTTGTAGGTTTCACATTTATTTTTGCTTTATTATACTTCAGCCCCCAACTAATTTTCGATCTCGGTTTGCCCTTTTCCTTGAAGCCCCTGATCTTTCCGATAACACCACTAAAGCCCACAAGCTTTATACCCCTCACCTCATCCTCGAAAATTTTGAAAACCATCTTTTTGACCTCTCTCGAGTAAAATTAGTAAACTACACTTAGGCCCGATTGATTGATTTGACCCTAGGTCCTTTCGTTTCAACCCGAAATCGCTTGAAGGTTGTTCTATATATAAAATGTAGGTTCTAAAAACACTCTGTTGACTTTTCAGAAGTTTCTTACATCGATTCGATTTTTCAGCCTGTTCACAATTGTACCAAAAATCGTTCTCGATCCAACTTCTTTTGACACCTAAAATCATGCCTCGAATCATTCGTCAATACTATACCATTTTCCTTAAACATCTAGGACCGGGGCATTCTCTGCGATCGATTCGATCACTCAAAACTGTGATAGTGTACCTTATAGTCCTACTTTTCATAAAATTTCATTTATACCCTTCATAAAATTTCATTTATAACCTCAAAAATTTCCTGAGTATTACAGAAAGACTATTAAAACATGGGAGGATCATTAAAACATGGGAGGATCCTTGGATACCCTTAGTGGCGGAGCCATGTATAGCCAAGGGTGGGCAACTGCCCACCCTAGATTTTTAAAAAAATTATTATATATAATAATTTAGTATTTTTAATTTTTTTTTTCTAACTGTCTGCCCTGAATTTTTTTAAAAAATCTGAATTTTAGATATATTAGTCGATGAAGATAAATGTGTCGGACGATTGCCTCTTATTGCCAAAAATCATCGACCACGGTGATTGGTGGCAATTCCCAGGGAGTTTATGCGCATTGGGTTTGGGCAGAAATTTAAACTTAGATTTACGAAATTTGGCAGTTAGATTTTATTGATTTTTGGGTATGTTGGTCGATGGGAATAAGGGTGTTGAGTGGTTGTCTCTGATCGTCGAAAACTACGGGTCATGGTGGCTGGTGACGACTGCCAATGCTTTTTTCAGTGTTGACCGAAAATTAAAAATAAGATATATGAAAATTTGACCAACTTTCTTTTGTGTATGTTAACCTCATTTGACCATTTCTTTAACTATGTTTAATTAAAGGGATTATTTTTTTTCATTTTTTGTTATAAATTTGTCAATTACATATTTGAAACTATGGTAATAAACATATTTTCTATCATGAAGTTTGTCAAGATTCGACTACGTAATTGAATTGGAGATCAATGATTGAATGACAGTCTGTCATGAAGCTTATCAAGACTGGGCTGCGCAATCAAATTGGAGATTAATGATTGATCGACAACTTAATTGTGGATATTGAAAAATAGATATTTAATAAAATTACTAATGATATTATTATACGATGTTATTAAAATATAAAAATTCGTCGATTGTATAATTTATTGATATATATTTTTTAATATTATATTATTTTAATTTTACACAAAATTTAGAGTTTAGGGTTTAATTTTTGTCCACTCCGTCTAAAATTTGTGGCTCCGCGCCACTGGATACCCTAGCAGGTCTCATTTAAATCTCTAAGCAGGTTACCAGATCAACAGCCTCAGGTGGAAACAAAGATCGTATCAATTGGGATTCATTGTCCAGGAGAAAAGAACGGTTTAAGGACACTCTTTTCCCCTGCTTGGCTGCTACCGTTGACAATATACTCCTCTTCCCCATCCACATCAAGAAGAGAAAAAATTTTGGATTTGGGTCCCTGACACATCGTCTAGCCCAGGGAAAAAAAAAAAAAAACAGAGATGTGTGGCATGATTGGCATCCCCCTCCAAGTCATGGATCAAGATAAACATTGATGCTGTTTTCATGGATGGCTGCATGTATGCAGTGATTGCTAGAAATGAGAGGCCAGCAGTTCTATGAGCATGTTTAAAAAATGGTACCAACTAAAGCGCACGTTGCCAGGCATGCTGTCATGAAGGCTGATGGTAGAAATTGTCCTAAAATTATTCTTGAAACTGATTCCCAGATCCCTGCCCTTGCTAGTCCATTCACTGGCATGCTCAAAGACCAGTCCGATATTCAGAGCTTCCTTGCCAAGAAAGATCAATGGAGAATTGTCCATATTCCAAGAGATGCAAATGCAAATCAAGCTACTCATCTACTAGCACCGGGGGCAGGAACTTTAAAGATTACCGTTGATATAGAGCCTGATATTTTGCCTATTCAGGATTCCTTCTTTTGGCCCTCTTGAAGAGAATAGTGTATTTTTTTTTTCCTAATTAAGAGAATATTTGTAGCCTAAGTTCTTGTGCCATGATGTAATCTTTACTTAACCGCAAGAAAAAAAGAAATAACAGTGTACAATGACAAAGTATTTTTTTCTTGTAAAATTATACATTAACACAATGTTGGTGTAAATTGCATAATCAGAATATTGTTGTAATAATATTCTTACAAATTTAATTATTATATATTTTTAAATTCTTAAAAACTAAATATGATAAAAATTATGTCATCTTATATGGCAGTATTTGTACAGAAAATTTATTTATATAGAATATTTGTCAGTTCTTAAATGCATTTATTTATATAGAATATAGAACAAAAGTTCAAGAAGTTGACTGTTACATTTTGAAAAAGAGACCCACAAGTTAAATTTTCGTATGTTGTTAGAATATAAGGAAAAAAAAAATTATTCTAACAGAATAATAAAAAAGTTAGTAATTCTATACACAGAACATTCACGTCAGAGTTGGGGCAAAAAATAACAAGTAATTTTCACAGAAGTACTACTTTACCAGCAACTATGACAGATTGCGTGAAGAAAGAAGCACCTTACAGATTGATAAAGTGTTAAGAAGAGAAAAGTTGTTAAATCAGTTTCTGATTATTGTTAATTAGCTAAACTAATTTCGGTTAGTTAGATTGGTTAGAAAACATAATTTTTGTTTCTGTTTTCTCTTCTTTCTTTCTTTTGTATATAAGTTCTATTTTTACTTCATCAATAATTGATTGAAGCATTCATTTCATAACATGGTATCAGAGATGTTGGTGCTCGTCCTTTCCCTCCGTGATACGACTATTGCAGCTTTGATTGTTCTGTAAAGCTTTGTTTCTTTCTTTCCGAATTTTTTCGCTGTTTTTCCTTTCTTTCGTCAACAGCGACCATGGCCTCCAGACTCAATCCTATTGAAGATCCTTCCTCACCGTATTATCTTCATCATTCTGAGAATCATAGCTCTGTGATTGTTACTCCAGAGCTTACATCCACAAATTTCACCTCTTGGAAACGCTCGTTCTTGCTTGCTGTTTCTATTAGGAATAAGCAAGGGTTCCTAGATGGTTCTATAGCTAAACCAGATCCAGAAGGTCCTCTCTACTTGCCGTGGATATGATGCAACAATCTAATTGTGGCATGGTTACTGCGTTCTATTTCACCGTCGATTGCTTCAACCGTGTTTTACATGGAGGATGCGCATCTCATTTGGAATACATTACTTCAAAGGTTTTCTCAACCAGATGAATCTAGAATTTGTCATCTACAACATCTATTATGCACTATTAATCAAGGTATGAAGTCCGTTGATTCTTATTTTACTGAACTCAATGGAGTATGGGAAGAATTACGGAATTTTAGACCTTTGCCACATTGTGTGTGTGGTTCATGTAACAAAGCATGTTTTCAGAAGTTTGCTGATGCTCAACTCAAAGATTATGTGTTTAGGTTTCTTAATGGACTAAATGAGTCATATCAGGCTCTGCGCACTCAAATAATTCTTATGCAACCTTTCCCTACACTAGATCAGGTCTATAATATGGTGCTCAGAGAAGAAACACAAAGGAGTGTATGTATTCAAACACAGAATTGAGTGAAATGTCTACAATGGCTGTTAAGAGAGGGGATAAGTCTGAGGTTGTATGCTCATACTGTGGTAAACCTAGGCATACGGGAGATAAATGCTACAAATTGAATGGTTTTCCACCTGGTTTTAAGTTTACAAAATCAAAGACTTCTGGTGCTAATTCAAATCATGGATCAGTTAATCAAGTTTTCAGTGAACAGCCTAAGGTGAATGCTGATCAGGAGCTGTGGATCAATCTGTACAGTTAAGTTTCTCTAAAGAACAAGTTCAAAAACTTATGGCATTGCTCAATGATCATTCCTTGCTTGATTCACAGCCTAAATCAACCAATTCCCCTACACATTTGGCCAACTTTGCAGGTATACATTCAATTTTTTCTGCAGTAAATTCCACCACATTTCATAATCTGTTGCAAACAAAGTTTGTTGCTTCCCCATGGATCATTGATACCGGAGCAACAGATCACATTATTTGTTCTTTGACTCTTTTTGATTCATATGTTCCACTTCAAAATGCCTGTGTTCATTTGCCTAATGGTATGAAAGTTCAAGTTACACATATTGGCACAGTTACCTTGAACTCTCATATCGTTTTACACAATGTCCTTTTAGTTCCAACCTTTACATTCAATCTCTTATCAGCTAGTAAACTTACTTCAACCAAGAAAGATTGTTTCATTGTTCTTTCTAATTGCTGTGTTATTCAGGACCTGTCTTCATGGATAACGATTGGCATAGCTAAGCTTCCAGATGGTCTTTTTTACTTGCAGCCTCATTTTCAACCTACAATGTTTCATGTTGCTGCTCATGCTGTTTTTTGTTCCAATAAAACCGCTTGTAATGTTTCCTCAAATGTATGGCATCACAGGCTAGGACATATATCTAGTAAAAACTTTCATTCTTTACGGTCCGTTGTACCCAATTTGCCACTTGTAGACAGTTCTTGTTTGATTTATCCTAAAGCAAAGTTGAGACATTCTCCTTTTCCTGTTCATACTGATTGTTCTACTACTTTCTTTAATCTAGTGCATATGGATATATGGGGTCCATATTCCCAATCTGATATTGCTCGAAATCATTATTTTTTGACCATTATTGATGATTTTTCGAGATGTTCTTGGCTGTTCTTACTGAAAACAAAATCAGAGGTCCCTGAACTAATCCAACAATTTTATTATATGGTCCTTAATCAATTTCACAAGTCCATTAAGGCCATTATAACTGATAATGGACTTGAATTCTCTTTGCCTATTCTAGACAATAAGACAAAAGGGATTTTACATCAAACAAGCTGCGTTTATACACCCCAACAGAATGGGGTGGTGGAACGAAAACATCAAACCATCTTGAACATTGCCAAAGCCCTTTTGTTTCATGCTTCTTTACCTATAAAATTCTGGGGTGATGCTGTGCTTACTGCCATTTATCTTATAAACAGAACTCCATCCCCTATTTTAGACAATAAGACACCCTATGAAATGCTCTTCAATAAACCTCCTGGTTATAGTCATCTTAGATCATTTGGATGCTTATGGTTTGCTGCCAATCTTATTGCTCATAGAAGGAAATTTGATTGTTGAGCTAGAAGGTGTATCTTCTTGGGTTATCCTGTTGGTGTCAAAGCTTATAAACTCTATGATTTAGATTCCAATAGTGTTTTTCTTTCTAGAGATGTTCAATTTCATGAAGATATTTTTCCCTTTCGTGATACTGCACATCAAACCATTGTTCCTGTTTCAGCAGATGTTCCTAATTTGGTTCTTCCATCATTTCCTTTAACACCCTCTGTTGATTCTTCTCCTTCTCCTGTTGCTTCTCCTACTACAGATTTAATTGATCCTAGTCCTACTATACCTGATTCCCCACCTATCACCTCTATACAGCCTAGACGCAGCACTAGACCTATCAAACCACCTTCCTACCTCAAGGACTATCATACCAACCTACAGTTCTCTAATTCTCTACCTTCCTCATTCAATGGCTGTACTTTATATCCTATTCAACACTTTGTTTCATATGATAATCTGTCCCCACAATACAAAGCCTTTACCTTTTCCATCTCTACCACTTTTGAACCAACCACTTATACTCAAGCAAGTCAATTTGTTCATTGGCAACATGCCATGCAAGAAGAACTGAAAGCTTTAGAGGACAACAACACTTGGCAGATTGTTCCTTTACCCTCCAGTGAACATGCCATTGGTTGCAAATGGGTGTGCAAAACAAAGTTTAAGGTAGATGGAAACATTGAGAGGTACAAAGCTCGTTTGGTTGCTAAGGGTTTTAATCAAAAAGAGGGCTTTGACTATCACGAGACATTTAGTCCTGTTGCCAAACACACAACTGTTAGAGTATTTCTTGCTCTTGCTGCTGCTAATAACTGGTACCTTTCTCAACTTGATGTTAATAATGCGTTTCTTAATGGGGATCTTCTTGAAGAAGTTTATATGGATATTCCCCTTAGCTATCAGCTTCCGGGGAAGCCTGGTATTGCATTTGATAGCTCACAGTCTAAAGACATTAAGCTTGTGTGCAAATTACAGAAATCATTATATGGTTTAAAGCAGGCTTCTAGACAGTGGAATGCCAAGTTTACTGAGTGTTTACTTCACTGTGGATTTATTCAATCAAAGTCAAATTACTCTTTATTCACTAAACATATGGGAGAAAATATTGTTGCTTTATTGGTTTATGTTGATGACATTATTATAGCAAGCAACAAAACTATGCTTATTGAAGATCTGAAGAAATACTTGAGCTCTCACTTTAAGCTTAAAGATTTAGGTGAACTGAAATATTTCCTTGGGCTTGAAATAGCTAGATCCAAACATGGAATATCACTGTCTCAAAGAAAGTATACTCTTGGGTTGCTGGAAGACTATGGTCATTTGGGAGCAAAACCAAGTAATACACCTATGGAGGTAAATCATAGGCTGGTTCATACTGATATTGACTTGCTGCAAGAGCCAACAATATATAGGCAGCTTGTAGGGAAGTTGTTATACTTAACTCTAACAATACCTGATATTAGCTATGCTGTTCATATTTTAACTCAGTTCATGGACAAACCAGCAACAATACATTTGAATGTTGCATACAGAGTTTTGAGATATCTTAAGTCAGCACCAAGACAAGGTATACTTATGTCATCATCTTTTGATTTAGTCCTAAAAGCATATTCAGATAGTGATTGGGGAGGGTGCAATGAAACAAGAAAATCCTTGACAGGATTTTGTATTTTTCTTGGAGATGCTTTGGTTAGTTGGAAGTCAAAGAAACAGCAGACAGTGGCAAGAAGTTCTGCTGAAGCAGAATATAGGGCAATGGCTGTGACTACATGTGAGGTTATGTGGCTGATTTATTTGTTAAATGACTTCAAAATTCGTCACGAGGGATCGGTGCACTTGTATTGTGATAATGTTTCAGCATTGCATATCTCCAAGAATCCAGTGTTTCACTAAAGAACAAAGCATATTGAGCTGGATTGTCATTTTGTTAGAGAAAAGGTTCTTGCAGGAGTAATAAAGCCATTGCATTTGAAGACTAATCTCCAGTTAGCAGACATGTTTACAAAGGCATTGCATCCATCTCAATTTCACAGTTTGCCAGTCAAGAAGATAAAAGTTGTTAAGAAGATAAAAGTTGTTAAATCAGTTTCTGATTATTGTTAATTAGCTAAACTAATTTCGATTAGTTAGATTGGTTAGAAACAGAATTTTTGTTTCTGTTTTCTCTTCTTTCTTTCTTTTGTATATAAGTTCTATTTTTACTTCATCAATAATTGGTTGAAGCATTCATTTCATAACATAAAGCGCTGGCAGGAAAGTTATGGGAGTTTTGGTAGTTCAAACAATCAGGGGTAGAACAATCTATCACTTGCTTATTCAGATGAAAACTAGTGACTCTAACTATCAACATAACAGAGAGATGAAGACGGGGAACGCCAAGTTGATAGCAGGCTAAGTGAGATACTCATGCTTGAGCGCATCACGAGCAGTTATTCTTTTGCTTGGGTCCAGACACGACATTTTCTGGTACGTATAAAACACATTGTTAAATCACCTAATTTGCATGGAGTAATATGGAGCTGTAAATCTAATACATGGCTGTGAAGCTTTTATTCTAAAGTTGTTATTATCCTAATGAATGGCCTCACACCATGTAAAAGAATTACAGTTTCTCATGATAGAGAGCTAGTTCATTTTACACATGCTCAAGTATAGTAGATTAAACTTATAGAGAGAAGATCGACTCCGGCAGGTTCAAGATCTTGGAACACGTTTGCCAGTTCCTGGCAATGCAGTAAATTGAAAATGAAATTATTTCAATGTCCAAAAAGATCAGAGGATTGAAGAAAGCACCCATCAAGGAAGAATTACCTTAGGATTGCTCTTGGGTAGATGATTAATCTGTTCTGATAAAGAGGTCACTCCAAGCCAAGTTTCTTCATTTGGTGTGCCCAAAATGCTACGTAAAGAATCTATTTTAAGATTGCTGCACTATAATTCTACTGGGTTTTATAAGGTAGGTGTGATACCTAAATATTGAGAGCAGTAGATCATTTTCAGTCCTGCCAGTGAAAAGAGGCTGCCACATTACCATCTCGGCAAATGTGCAACCAACAGACCAAATGTCAACAGCAGAAGAGTATTGGTGTGAGCCAAGCAAAATTTCTGGAGCCCTGTACCTGGGAGTTCCTACCTATAGAGATGGCCAAAAATTTAAGAAAACAAACATGAATCCGAGAAGATTTATTGTATGATACAAAATAACATAAATAAGAACAAGAAAAAAGAAACAGTATTTCCTATCATCTGTGAATGCATGTAAATTGTCAGAAAAAGAGGGAAAGGAAGAAAAATAAGGAGCACAGTTTGTCAAAACATCACCACCAGCACAATTCTTAAATTGGTTTCATTGAACCAAGCTGACAATTCAACAATGCAACGGTACAGTTAGCAGATTAAGACTAAAAGCAGGCCAAGAATGTATATGCGATTACTAATACCTGTCCAGTATATGACTTTAAGGGAACACCAACTGGCCTAGCCAATCCAAAGTCTGCTACCTTCACTCTGTTTTCTCTGAGATCGATCTATCAACAAATTTGCAGGTTTTAAATCTCGGGAAGGATCTTACGTGCATGACAGTAAGCCACGCCAGAAAGAATGTGACGCAGATAGTCCTGCAAAGAGAGTCGAATCACCATGAACCATATGACAGATTAAGCATTTATGGTTTACATTTTATTTTAATCTAGCCCAATCTCTGCTTGCTCTTCGTTCCCCTTTTAACTTAGGTGGAACTTTGCTACCAATATAGACTTAGGTCTGTGGGAACTTGTACATGCCACATATTCTATACTTTTTATTGTTATTTGAATTAGTTACACTAAAAATATTGAAAAATAATGTAACCAGATAATTTCCCAACATTTACCTAGTCTTCTTTGCTACCATGCTGCAATTAAACAATGCGGTGTGAGTCATATGACAATAATTGATTCCTGAATGTCTCCATAGCTTTACCCATTTTTTATGTAAAGAATTGCAAGAAATAAAGTTATCATTTTCCACTGAGACAATGACGGTTCTATTCCTGATTCCTGTTGCAGAAAATCTCTACAAAATAGAAAGGGTTAGTGTAATAAATCAAATCAGATTTAGATCTAAATAAAGAATGCAAGAAACAGAATGAGAACTCCCTGCTAAAATAACGTTCAAGGCTTAGATCTGAAAGAACCAGTCATCACTGTTGGTAACGTCAACGAATAGAAATCATAAGCCACATGTAACGCCCCGCTTTTCCGGGCGCATTATAAATTGAGATAATTCCGGGACAATAAATTTTTTTCTTTCAAACTTAATTCTAAATCACATCATATCTCGATTCTGTCTCAGAATTCCCATACATTGATCTCGAAAGAGAATCACTATACACATCAAATGCGGAAGTAAGATCGAAACCTGATATCTTAACATTAATCATAAATAAATTCTTACATCTTCAACATTCCTCAAAACGTTCAAAATCTAAAGTAGCAGAACTTAAATACATGGGCTACGTTATATACATTTCATTTCTCATGCACTATGCTAAGTGCCATTTCATATCTCATTCATTCTCGTTATCTGCTACAATCTCCATCTGGAACGTTTGAATATTCCAGGGTAAAACCCAAGTTAGATGATGAATCATCTAAGTAAGGGTACAGAAAACATATTTTGTGTATGAATGCAATGTCTTACCTCATAGGTGTCAACTACACCCCTCATGCTACCTATCATTTTTGCGGCCCCCTCTTTCGAAGCCGAGGTGTATGGGTGCACCTTTGGTAAAGTAGCGGTGGCAGTTCGTACTCCCTACGACCTCAAATGCGAGTGATCAATGATATTAACGTGTATTCATGCATTTCATAGTCATGTCATGTATGCAGTTTATCTGCTACAATCTCCATCTAGAACGTTTGAATATTCCAGAGGCAAAACCCAAGTTAGATGATGAATCATCTAAGTAAGGGTACAGAAAACATATTTCGTGTATGAATGCAATGTCTTATCTCGTAGGTGTCAACTACACCCCTCATGCTACCTACCATTTTTGCGGCCCCCTCTTTCGAAGCCGAGGTGTATGGGTGCACCCTTGGTAAAGTAGCGGTGCTAGTTCGTACTCCCTACGGCTTCAAATGCGAGTGATCAATGATATCAACGTGTATTCATGCATTTCATAGTCATGTCATGTATTCAGTCTAAGTGATGGATACATATCAGGGCATGTCAATATGGTGAAAACATTTTCGAGGAACATAAACCAATCATTTTTCATAAACTAACTTTAATTGGGGAGTACCACTTACCTTCTCAAGCTTATCGGGTTACCTTGATATCTGTGCCTTACCTCTTGCATCGCCTCGATTTGTGTGCCAACCTCAAAATTTGCACGAGTCTCTTCAACTTCAGCCTCAAAGTATCATAATCACCATAATTATTTAAATAAACATTAAAACATATTTTTCTATAATTTCTGGCATTTTCTATAATTTTCTCTCTATTTCTTCCTATTTTTCCTCAATAAATCCAGATTAAATATTTCTAAAATATTTTCTCAAATATTTCACTACGATAATTCATAAAATAATATTCTTGAATTTATGAAATTTTCTAAGGAATTTTACTCACCTTAACCTAGCATCTCGAATTTCCTCGATATGCGTGCCCTATCCTTGAAACGCGTGCCCGGGCTGTTTTTCTTACCAAAATCTCCGAGATATCACCGAAACATAATTCTTTATTTTCTAGAATTTTCTTGGGATTTTTCGACATTTTTCCCATTTATATATATTTTTTCTTTTCTTTTCTTTCTTTTTTTCTTTTCTTTTTTTCTTCTTCTCCTCTCCCTTGCTTCCCGCCTGCGCGACCTGCAACTCCCATGCTTCATCTTTTTTTTTTTTTTTTTCTTTCTTTCTTCCTCTTCTTTTCTTCTTCATTTTCTTCTTCTTTCTTCCTTCTTCTTCTCCTTTTTTTCTTTTCTTCTTGCGTGAACTGCAACTTCCCTCGCCCAACGCCCGGGGCCGCCGCCACCTCGCCCTTCACCGACCTCCACCCGGCCCTCCGCCGGCCGCCTCGACCTCGCCGGACCACCGCTGCCAAGCTGCACAAGCCTGCGGCCGCCCCCTGCCTTGCACCCAGCTTGGTGAGCTCGCGGCCATGGCTGCCATGGCCGTGAATTGCCACTTCCTACCGCCTCTCGGCCACTTCCTGAGCCTCCATCGAGCTCTCCTCTCGCTGCCACACCGCCGCTAGCCTCCGCAACCGCCTTCCTTGCTGCTGCCCTGCTTGTTGCCCGTCGGCCATGGCCGCTCGAGCTTGTTGGAAGCTCGCGGCCATGGCTGCCGCGAGCTGGTTGCTTCCAGCTCTCTCACAATCTCTCCCTCTCTCTCTCTCTCGATCTCATTTGCTTGCTTCTTAATCGGCTGATTCTCTTGCCTATTTATAGGCAGCCATGGCTTGCTCTCCAACGTGCATATATATATAAATATATATAGTACATTTCATTAATAACAAAATCTCTCACATTCGGCTGCTATATCCCCTTAAATCCCGCTGCCATTTTGCGCAAATCTCGCTTGGCCATGAAAATCTTGCAGAGGGCCCATCACTTAATCATTTGAATAATTCAAGTTGCAGTAAAATGAAGTTTCACAGAAGCTCTCTTTCACGCACACACGTGCACGGATGCGTATATATATTTATATATTTTGCATGATACATTTAATCAAATCATCATGTCCTACCTACACCATGTCTCTTGGAGATTTTTTCCTCAATTCATGCTCCCAATATCTCTCCCATTGCAGCAAATCTCGGCCATTTAAAGCTTCTCAGGAGCTGGCCACGCGCACGAGCATATATATATACGTATATATAACTATTTATTACACTTTAAATTAAGAGAAATTATATATTAAACCCCAATTTTATCACTTAGGTAATTTTCTTATTGCAACCATGCTCTCAAACACCGATTAAACTTGCATTTTAATACTGAAAATCCACAATTAATAACTTATATTTTACTCGATATAGATGATTTTTGCCCCAATGTCCTTACCGGACTATCGATTCATCCCAAAATCACTGAAGGGTTGCTCATTACGCAAAATCGAAACCCCCCTAGGGTTCCGTTGATTTTTCGAGAGTCTCCTACAATGATTCGGTTTTACAGCCTAAATGTTAACTGTATTTTAGCTGTACCAAAAACTGTTTCGGATTCGATTTCTTTCAATACCATAAATCTTATTTTGATTCGCTCGTTAGAACCATATAATTTTTCTTAAACAATTTCACTCCGAGGCATTCCCTGCAGTCGATTTGGTGCTTATAATTGCTATCAAACCAATTTTTTGGTATTATAAACTTATTAAAATTACGTGGCAACCTCATACGAAAATGGGGTATTACACCACAAATGAACCCCTCAAACTGTAAGCCCAGAAAGCCCCAACACCTCTTGGCCGAACTCAACTAAACCCTCTCTCACCCAAGCGATCAAAACCACTCACAATAGGTTACCATAGAAGGTAGATTGATCACAAAGACTAAGGGTAAAAAGCACAAAACCAAGAGAGAAGAGCTTACCTGAGAAGGAGACCTCGGTCTCGAATATGTAGTGGTTTCAAGCGACATTAGTGGACCGCCTTTCGCACACAAGGAAAGGCGGCCGCTCACATGGAAGGAAGGATCAACCATAGAAGGCAAGAAGACTCCCATCACGATCGGAGATGTACAGGGAAAGAGAGATGAAGCTATCGGCCAAGGAACGGAAACACGAGAGAGAGAGGGGCTAGGGTTCGGCCATGAGAAAAGGAGGTGCCAAAAGAATGGCTAAAGAGTGCCCTTTTATATCAAGGTTAATGGGCTAAGATAAGTAGACTTCCTTCAACTTGAGCAAATGGGTCGAGGCCCATTTCTCCTCCAAAATAGGGAGTGGGCTTGTGGCCCGACTTCTAAAATGGGTTGTTTAAAAGTGGTGACGGTCTTGGGTTCTTCAATCCCGAGTCAAAGCTTATGAAAATAAAACTCACTTGAAAAATCGTCATAACCTCGGCCTTATTAGAAAACAAAAAACAACAATTCCAATGTCCATGCCTTTGGATTCTTACAATAATTTCTAAGCAGAAAACGCGCAACTACAAGCATTCATATGCACAGATCTCACCCACTTTTATAGCTTGCGAATCCCTAGGAAGCTCTATACCCTTCATAAATGTCAAGAGATCAAAGTCCAGATGCTCGAACACGAGATACACAGATTTTTCTTCGTTCAAGACATCCAGCAACCTGTTATACATTTCACCACCATAATTAGAGAAATAGAGAAATATATCACATGCCATACGAGTAAAATTGACCAGGAAATGCATAACAAAATTCAAAACATTACTGAAAATTAGAGTTCGACTTATGCATACATGACACTAAAACTATACAGAAAGGTACATGACCTGTGAACAAAGTAAAACAATGGGAACCACAAAACAGGCGCTACCACAAAAAAGAAACTACCTAAGAAGAAATAAGAGGAATTATTAGGCTTCGTCATGTATGGTGAGGAGCAAACCTGACAATATTATCATGCTTCGTCTCTTTTAGAATGGAGGCTTCCCTCATTACCTCGCCTGGGACACCATCACGATCACCGAGGAAGAAAATCTTCTTAACAGCGACCATTTTTTCATCTAAAGTATCATTGCATTTGTAAACCTTACCATAACCTCCTTCTCCAATCTTATCGATTCCCAGGTACTGTCAACCAACCAACATCATAAATAGCAACTGAGGTAGTAAGAAAAAAAAATTAAAATTAACCATTTTCTCTCTCTTTACCCTGCTCATGAAATCAAGTTGAATCTTGCAAGACCTGCGAAAATGAAATAAAAGTACATGACTAAGCAGAAAATCCGATAAGGAAAACGATCAGACAGAAATGCAAGAAAGAAATTATCACTTAACAAGCCAAACTATATAAAAGATGAGTGGACCATTTTGCAAAAAACTATACCGAAGCATTAAGAAATGGCATGATTTATGGATGAATAGATTAAAAAACCCCAACCATCTAGTGTTAATCGGATCAGTTAGAGGAAGATTTTAAAGAAACTTTAGAATGGCATGTGAATACAAGAGATGGGACATTTTTTAAGTCCATTTGTAACGACTTATTAGTAGGTCTAGAGCATTTAATATTTTATGATTTACGTTTTTTAAAATTTTTAGAAACGATAAAATTTTAAGGATGAGAATAAATTCATTGGACTTATAATAAAGGGCCAAAAATTTTATGAGTTGAAGTAGTGAGTTGGGCCTAATGAGCCTAAATTAATTAGATGGTGGTCTCACAAGTGGGTTTGTACTCGTTAAGAAATTAGAGATTTGTGTGTGATAAATAATTAAATAAAAAAATAAAAAATAGGTTAGTAAATGTCATAAAGGGGCATAGCTCGTGCATGTGTGCAATTGGGAGGGGCAAAATTGAAAGGGATTTGTGGGAAGTGGGGTGGTAGACATCCTCCAAAATTTCTCTTTACTTTTCTTTTTTTGTCCCATTGTTCCCTAATTTTTTTTCTCTTGACTCCACCCAGATAATTTCTCCTTCTTTTTATTTTTTTCCCCTTCTTTTTCTTATTCTTTTCCTATGACTTCTTCTTCTTCTTCTACTTTTTCTTCTTCTTCTTCTCTGATAATAACTACAAGTGGTGTAAATTACAACATTTGACAGGTTTTTTCTTCTTATAATTTAATCATTCATCAAGGCAAGTTCTTCTTGCACCATATTTTTATTTTAGTGCAAGTTTCTAATCCCTTACAAGTTCTATTGTCTCTTTTATTTTGAGGCAAGTTCTTATATTTTTATTTTTTTATTATTTCAGTAAATTTATTCCTATCATTGTTAAATTTCTGTTCTTGAAATTTTTTAAATTCAGGCTAAATTTGATGTTTTGTTTATGCCTACCCTATCAGTCTTATCTTGTTGATCATAATATTTGAATTCTATTCAAAAGCTTAAATAGGTTTTGATCCATCCTATATTCTCTCAAAGTAATGATGTTTTTTTTTTTCTATGATCCATGTTTTTTTTAACAGCTGAATCCTTGATGAACCATAATTCTTTTATGATATTTGATTCAAATAGTATGTATATATATGTAATATCCCGGAATTTGAGAATTAAATAAATGATTATTAAGTTGGTAGGAGTAATTAATAATTGTTAAATATTTTTGGGTTTAAGAGACATTAATTATTAATTATTGTGTTTGTGGAGATTTTTGTATAATTGTAAGTTAAAGGAAATATTAATTAAATTTTTATTAAAAATAAATTAAGCCAATTAATAATCTTTTTGGAAGTATTTATGGAAATAAGAAAATAAATTAATTTAGTGGATTTTTGAATGTTTTCGGGTGTAAGTGCAATAAAGGAGAATTTGAGTTTGGGGGTGTGTGTAGTTAAATGAAACTGTGGGGGGGTTAAAATGTGATTTTGCAGAATTTGGCTGGGATTGCTTTAAATTTAATGGGCCGCGTATTATAAGCTAAGGAAACGGCTAGCCCAGCTGGTCGCGTGCTCTCGGGCAGAAGCGGAGGTCGCGGGTTCGAGAGAGGGGAGCGCACGCGGGAGAGTAAATTGGCTGATTTTATTCAGCCAATAAGGGACCGCCGAAACGACGTCGTTTCGGCCCTGAGGCGATGGCCTCCCAGCGCAGCCCACAGGCTGCCACGTGGCAGAGTTCTGGCCACCCATTTTAAGGCCCATTTTGGGCTGATTTCGCGCACAGAACAGAAGAGAAAATGGGGGAAAGAAAATGGAAAAGAAAGAGGCGCACGCAGTGAAGAAATGGAGGAAATTGGGAGAAAAAGTAAGATTAAATTTGGTTTAATTACGTTTTAATTAGCCATTTGAATAAATAAATATGTATTAAACATTCTGAACGGTTATAATTTTATTTTGGACCTAATTTTATTAATTTTGAGAGTGTATATTAATTTATAGTGTGTATTAATTTGGTGGTGTTTAAGCGTGAAAACGCTATAAACGGCTGGATACAGGCAAGCTCTCATCTACCCTTATGATTTCTTTCTATTTTATAAACCCCTCGTCTTCCCTTAACTCGTTTCGGTATCGCGTATTAATTATATATATAAATTGAGGATGTTATTGGCGTTATTTAATTTAAAAAAAATATGAGACTTGTTGGCATCTTATTTACGGTGTGCCTACGTGGGATTTTAGACAGTTAAATTATTTATATTACACGGTTAGATTTAATTAATGTGAGCCACGGTTTTATTAATCACTATTAAACGTTTTACTTCGCAGCGAGAGTACAAGGAGTGCAAGAAACGGCCGTGTAAAGGCAAGCTCCTAACCCTCTCCTCGTGTTCTTCAATTCCCGTGAAAGACCCCATGATTTTTCGTATTTTATCACCTCCTTTACTTTAATTCGGCACCTAGCCTTATTTGTTAAGTTGTTATTCATTTGTTTTAATTTAAATTAAATCCGAGACTTCTAGAGTTTTATTTGTTGTGAACTTATGGGAGTTTGTACCGCCCCCACTCCTTTTGGGAATGATGTTGAATCAGTTTGGGGACTAGGTTCCTAGACGTGTGGGTTTAATTGTGGTTTTCTCGAGTTTATTTATGGTTCAGTTAGAGCTATCGAGCAGTAGGGCAGGGGTCGGTTGTTGGTGATGTTGGGGTAGACTATTGTACGGCCCTGAAGTGGACCGTAGGGTGGACACTCCTAGTCACTGGCCGTTGATCGGTGCCGGGTACTGCTGACTAGCTCTGCCAGTATGTGATTTACTGCACGTTTGGATTCATTATATTGCTGTTCATGATTTGATATGCACATGGGTACGGGTTGCATGTTGGGATATTCATTTATTGAGTATGCTTGGACACGGACATTCTAGCTGGTCAGGTTGCATCCAGCACGGGCATATGCATCGCGTGTGGTTTACTATGTGGGCGGAGCATGGCCTGATGCCTGGATGTATGGGGGCCATGTATCACGTTGATGCTCACTACGCCATTGCATTGTTATGTACATTACATGGTTAGTGGTAGTATTTAGTTCTCGGACGGGAGTACCGTTCCGAGGGATCCTCTGGCTAGGGTGTCGAGAGTACCGACATGGACGGGTGTCGGGAGTACCGACACGGACATACGGGTGTCGAGAGTACCGACCCGGGATGGCGCATAAAGGTTTACTGGAGGTAATTGTTACCGTTCAGGGCAGCGACAGGTTGGTATGGGACTTGGGTGCCAGGTGTCTTATGTGGGCCCCAAGGACCGGTATGTGCTATGATTATGCTATACTATTGTGTTGTAGCGTCTCATGACTTGTGTGTATTTGGGGGTTGGTGTTCTGGGAGAAGTTTATTGGTTTTGTGCAGCCTTCAGCCTTTATTCTCTTATGCTTGCTGAGTCTCTCGACTCACATTGTTTTTTCATCATTCCAGGTAGTGGCAGCGTAGGCCATGGCAAGGGAGTTAGCTTTTGGTGGCAGAGTCGGTATGGTGTACAGGGAGTCCTGTCAATCCCTGTCAACTCTGATGGTCGAGTAGGGTTTACTCTATCATTTTTACTGTGTCAGGTCATTTCTCGAGTCTCGTGTATATTGGCATAAAAGTCTGTGTTTATTTTTTTATCATGTGACCGCTGTGATAGCGGGGTACCCATAGTGCATGCATGTGTTTAGTTTTGCTTCCATTGTTCTTATTTTTGTGTATGCATGCCAGGGTGGCTTTGACTTGTGTTCATTCTTTTTCTCCTCTTGTAGGTGCTCCCGTTCGGGTAGTCTGGGTGGTTGGGGATATCCGGGCGAGGGTGCTTACAATATTGGTATCAGAGCGTAGTTTGAGTCAGTTTTGTGGGACGAGTTCCTGTACACCAAGGTTGTCGGGTAGAGTCAGAGAGGTGTCTAGGTTGCCTTTAGTGGCCGGATATGAGTTTAAATGAGGAACCCTATGTTTATAGGTTGGTTTTAGGTTAAGGGGGTGAGGAATTTGGTACTTGGCTTGATACTTTATTTTGTGTACAGATCACTGGGTCCCTTGCTATTTGGTATGGATCCAGGAGGGTCAAGTTCTAGGGTGCCAGACCTGGATCAAGTGGCATTTGACTTAGTTTGGAATCGTTGGGAGCGCGAGCTACTCCTCACCCTGGGTGGTAAGTAGCGAGATGGGGAACATGTGATGGCTTTCTTATGGCGCATGGATCAAGTGTTCCTATTGACCACACATGAGCACCTACTAGGGTACTCCGAAAAGCAAGTGCTTTTCGTGAGGAAGTATATGAATGAGAGATGGAGGTAAATTACTCGGATTTTTATGGAGGATGTGACACTTCGAGTCCATTATGATCAGTTTGCCCATGCTATAGAGCGACAGGCAGAGATTTGGGACCCAACTGATTCCGGAAGACAACGGGTATCGTTTGCTAGTCGCTCAGCAGAGGCTATGGTGCAGAGTTCTGCTTACCTGAGAGATGAATCCATTGGACCCAACTCTATTGTTGGAAGCAGCGGGGGATTGGTGAGCTTGGCAGATGAGGCCACATCCCGAGCAGAAGGGGACACGACGAGCACCACCTAGTGGGAGTAAGCCTGGGTTAGCAAGAGCACGCAACGGTATAAAAATATATATATATAAAGTTTTGATTGGACATGGTACATGCTCATGAGGTGTGTCTGGGAACGAGTTAGGACATGGGTTACCTGCCTGAGGAAACTATGTGTGTGGAGTTATATCCCATGATGCTCATCTAGTATGGATCTGGGCGCAACAAGCTTTAGTTTTTATGACAATGAGAGTAAGGTGTGATCGGATATAAACATTTTATGAAAATGGTTAAGGTGCAGGACCATGTGTGAGGGGACGTGATGTATAACGTTATCGTGACTTGCCAAGTCACTTTTATGGGTAGGTGCGTATGCATGTGTACTGATGGGCAACTATAAGGAAAATGGTGAGGCAGTAACGAGACACAGCAGGTAGTCGACCGTGGGTGAGGGAGCTGTTGGTCGGTGGCCAACGGACACTAGTTCTCTTCCTATCTGTCGGTCTCTTTGCTAGGAGCTCGGTATTTGCCATGTGTAGCAATGAGAAGGAAATTACAAATTAGATATGTTCGTTGCGTACTTGAGGACTTGCGTAAATGGGATAGGATGGAGTAGAGTGCTTAAAGGTTTACGAGTTGCCACAAGGTAGGAAAGAATTGACGATAGGGAAGGTCGGTGAAACAATGAGAGAGACTCATTGGTACGTTTGTAGGTTGTGTGCATATCTGGATGTGAAAGTTTTGTTCTTGGGTATGACGAGTAAATAAATTGGAAGTTTTGTGCCTGGAAGGCCTAATTGTGATTTGATGATGACTGTTCTGTGACGATAGGGCATTTCTTCGGATATGGAACAGGCACTGTGTAGGCAAGGAAATCGAACTGGGTTCATGATAGGTTCCAGTCATTAAAGATTTGGAATTCTGGTGTAACTTTGAGTGGGGAGTTATCACCTCGGTGTCTCGTGTGGATGGGTTTTAAGGAAATGAGTAAATTAAGTGATCGGGACCTACTAGATGAAGTAGGCAGTTCACTCGAGACAGTTATTAATGACTGTGTTGACAATGGAAACTTAGAGGCGATAGGCTTAGGCGAGTGCAGAGATTATGTTGGGACATGTGAGTATACTAAAGTGCATTTTTGGAAAAAGTTACTCTCTAAGCTGGAGATCGAGACTAGTAATGGATTGTTGTTTGGGTTCGTTAACGATCAAGCTTGACCAAGGGTGTTCCTTAGGATGTTCCTTAGGGTGTTCTTTGTGACCAGGTTTGGGGTAAAATAGTCCATTTGATTATGTTTGAGGTGACTAACATGCTGGTAACCCTTATGGACTGTATGGGTTGAGCGTCCTGAGCATCTTTGGGTAGAATTTACCTTTGATCTCGTTGGTGTTGAAGGATCATGAACGAGGATACAAAGCATGCAACGGAAGCGTTTTAATATCAAAAACGTTCCTCGTATTGATAAGAATCTAGGAGACTTACTTTTGCGGCGGATTACCGGACGGAATGGAGCGATGGGAGCTTCTTCGCGTTGTGGAGACGACGGCTGTCCTGCTAGCCTTCGGCTCCGTCGCATCAGAACTCAAACGCACCATTTCGATCTTCCGGAGTATGACTCGAACTCGTGGCCTCTCTTCGGTGAAGAAGAATGAAAAACGACTTGGATGAAAAAACAACTAAAGAGAGATATATATAGGGAGAACCCTAGGGTTAAAACCCTAGTGGGCCAAACCCTAATGGGCCAAGATCTTTTAATTAATTTTCTAATTGGGTTAGCCCAATTAATTAATTAAAAACCCTAATGAACTATTATTTTATTCTAGCCCAATGGACCATTCTGAATAAAATAATTCTCTCTCAATGTAATTCATCCAACAAGCCAAATGTATTAAAAAATACATGAGTTACATCGAGCTACCCCGGGGACCAAAAGATAAATTATTCACGGCTACTAAAATGACCAAAATATCCCTGCTACCTAGTAGCTATATTTTGTCATTCTAAGTGTTCCAACTATCACCATATGGTAACACTGACCCCACGAATAATTTTGCATATGCCATGTCTTTGACCTACTAGTGTAATGACGGAAATACCCCTCTGCGTAACACCCATCATTTAGAAAGGAATAATGTACTAACACCTTTCTAAATGACTTCTACCATCCTTAGATCACTAGTCCAATAATCCGTGACTACTCGAATGTACTTGCTTATCACTAGGAGCTACCCAGAAGCACACACTCTTAAGTTACGTTCCCAGGGCCCTGGATTATTCGATTATTCTTGGACAATCACAAGGGGGTGAATCACAGAAACTATCTTGTATTAGTCTGTCTTAGCTAATTTAGAAACCATACTCCCAACTCAAAAGGATATTGATCTTTGATAGACCTCACCTACAATGAATCTAAGAATATAGCTCTAGGTTCACTAGACCACCAACTAATACTCAAGTATTAGAGTACTCGTCCACGTAGTAGCAGTGATAGACTAGCTCCATGATAATTAGTACTTTGTCATTAGCTTCTATCACAGGTCCACTCTACGCATTCCAAATACGCTTGTACAATTAGAGTAAACGGACTGTTTACTGGCTAAGGCAAGCCATCCTCCATTAGGATATATTGCACAATGATCTTATCATGATAGAATGCCCAGTTCTATCAAAAGATCAAGAGTTATATTTTCTTGCTTATTAAGTACCCATGATTCATGCCTAACTGTGAAGAACGACCCATCACATGAATCACTTACTTAATAGCATGGACACCTTTCCAACAATTAAATGCAAATAATATATGTGCCATAAACTGAATAAAAGAAACATCATTACCATAAATTAAACAAAACGTGTCTTTAGGGCATACATTTCCAACAGGTGTTGTATGAGTTAGCTATTGGTGTGGTTGTGGTTGGACTCCTGAGGTGCAAACCGTGAGGGAAAGGATCACCGTGGGTCGTCCCAGTTTCATCGATCTGTCTGCTATTTGTGTGGCCAGTCGGGTCATATGAGATGAATTGTTTGCAGACGGTGGGGACGGTTGTTGGTTCGATGATCGTTTGCTTTCGGTTTAACTAGAAAAAGGTCACAAAGCGAGTAACTGTAAACAACCGCCATAGCTTGATGAACAGAGGTTTGGAGGACAAGGTAGAGGGTTGATGGTCACTGAATAAGTCATAGTAGAAACTAGCTACTAGGTATGTCGATTCCTTTAAGAGGGGAGATCGGGTGATATCTTAAATCTCGAGATGTGCTGAGTAAAGGATATTTATTCCTTAATAATCTTGATTAATTGACTATGCATATTTGTTAATGGGACCTTGAGTCTACGTGGCAAATTGTGGGAAAAAGTATTGTAAAGAAAATGTTGTGTACCTGGTTAAGAATCAGTTGGGAAAAGTCAGACTAAAGAATATTGTTGTTGAATTCTTGATTGAGTATGTCATATCGCTTCCATGTCCCTATGCCTCGTAAGTACGTGGCAAGTCCCAGTCACGTTACCGAATACTAGCCTCTTGTCGTGCAAGAAGATGGCTCTACTCCTGTCATTATTGCATTTGCATTGGGCTTTGTGCCGTGGATTAGATTATCTTGGGGATTAAATGCCTCCGAATTTTGAGTTCACCTTAGGCTGATATGTGGTCGAAAGAGTCTCTAACATAAGTGCGAAGAAAACATGAGATGGCTTTGGGGAACAATTGAATTATGATATTGTAATAAAGGAACATTGGTGAAGTTTCTTAAGCTAATTATGGTATTAGTGATCATATTGTGGGTAGATTGAGGTGATGGATTGGGAAGTTGTGCTGGTGTAGTAAGTCAAGTAGGATACGTAGTAGACTCAGAATTGTGAGAACTAGAAAATAATGATATCATGTTCCAGAGGTGATGTTGAGTAATATCATGAGAGGTGTGGGTATATCTTGAGGAGGTTGACTGAACGCGAGGATGAAATTCTATTAAGGAGGAGAGAATTGTAATATCCCGAAATTTGAGAATTAAATAAATGATTATTAAGTTGGTAGGAGCAATTAATAATTGTTAAATATTTTTGAGTTTAAGAGACATTAATTATTAATTATTAATTATTGTGTTTGTGAAGATTATTGTATAATTGTAAGTTAAAGGAAATATTAATTAAATTTGTATTAAAAAGAAATTAATCCAATTAATAATCTTTTTGGAAGTATTTATGGAAATAAGAAAATAAATTAATTTAGTGGATTTTTGAAAGTTTTCGGGTGTAAGTGCAATAAAGGAGAATTGGAGTTTGGGGGTGTGTAGTTAAATGAAACTGTGGGGGGTTAAAATGTGATTTTGCAGAATTGGGCTGGGATTGCTTTAAAGTTAATAGGCCGCGTATTAAAAGCGAAGGAAACGGCCAGCCCAGCTGGTCGCGTGCGCGCGGGCAGAAGCGGAGGTCGCGGGTTCGAGCGAGGGGAGGCGCACGCGGGAGAGTAAATTGGCTGATTTTATTCAGCCAATAAGGGACCGAAACGACGTCGTTTCGGCCCTGAGGCGGTGGCCTCCCAGCGCAGCCCACAGGCTGCCACGTGGCAGCGTTCTGGCCACCCATTTTAAGGCCCATTTTGGGCTGATTTCGCGCACAGAACAGAAGAGAAAATGGGGGAAAGAAAATGGAGAAGAAAGAGGCGCATGCAGTAAAGAAATGGAGGAAATTGGGAGAAAAAGTAAGATTAAATTTGGTTTAATTACATTTTAATTAGTCATGTGAATAAATAAATATGTATTAAATATTCTGAACGGTTAAAATTTTATTTTGGATCTTATTTTATTAATTTTGGAAGTGTATATTAATTTACAGTATGTAATATTTTGGTGGTGTTTAAACATGGAAACGCTGTAAATGGCTAGATACAGGCAAACTCTCATCTACCCTTGCAATTTCTTTTCATTTTATAAACCCCTCGTCTTCCCTTAACTCGTTTCGATATCGCGTATTAATTATATATATAAATTGATGATGTTATTGGCGTTATTTAATTTAAAAGAAATATGAGACTTGACTCGTTTCGATATCGCGTATTAATTATATATATAAATTGAGGATGTTATTGGTGTTATTTAATTTAAAAGAAATATGAGACTTGTTGGGATCTTATTTACGGTGTGCCTACGTGGGATTTTAAACGGTTAAATTATTTATATTACACGGTTAGATTTAATTAATGTGAGCCACGATTTTATTAATCTCTATTAAACGTTTTATTTCGCAGCAGGAGTGCAAGGAATGCAAGAAACGACCGTGTAAAGGCAAGTTCCTAACCCTCTCCTCGTGTTCTTCAATTCCTGTGAAAGACCCCGTGATTTTTTGTATTTTATCACTTCCTTTACTTTAATTCGGCACCTAGCCTTATTTATTAAGTTGTTATTCATTTATTTTAATTTAAATTAAATCCGAGACTTCTAGAGTTTTATTTGTTGTGAACTTACGGGAGTTTGTACTGCCCCCACTCTTTTTGGGAATGATGTTGAACTAGCTTGGGGATTTGGTTCCTAGACGTGCAGGTTTAATTGTGGTTTTCTCGAGTTTATTTATGGTTCAGTTAGAGCTATCGAGCAGTAGGGCAGGGGTCGGTTATTGGTGACGTTGGGGTAGACTATTGTACGGCCTTGAAGTGGACCGTCGGGTGGACATTCCTAATCACTGGCCGTTGACCGGTGCCGGGCACTGCTGACTAGCTCTGCCAGTATGTAATTTACTGCACGTTTGGATTCATTATATTGCTGTTCATGATTTGATATGCACATGGGTACGGGTTGCATGTTGGGATATTCATTTATTGAGTATGCTTGGACACGAACATTCTAGCTGGTCAGGTTGCATCCAGCACGGGCATATGCATCGCGTGTGGTTTACTATGTGGGCAGAGCATGGCCTGATGCCTGGATGTATGGGCGCCATGTATCACGTTGATGCTCACTACGCCATTGCATTGTTATGTGGATTGCATGGTTACTGGTAGTATTTAGTTTTCAGATGGGAGTACCGTTCCAAGGAAGCCTCTGGCTCGAGTGTCGGGAGTACAGACATGGATGGGTGTTGGGAGTACTGACACGGACATACGGGTGACGGGAGTACCGACTCGGGATGGCGCGTACAGGTTTGCTGGAGGTAATTGTTACCGTCTAGGGCAAGCGACAGGTTGGTATGGGACTTGGGTGCCATGTGTCTTATGTGGGCCCCAAGGACCGGTATGTGCTATGATTATGCTATACTATTGTGTTGTAGCGTCTTATGACTTGTGTGTATTTGGGGGTTGGTGTTCTAGGAGAAGTTTATTGGTTTTGTGTAGCCTTCAGTCTTTATTCTCTTATGCTTGCTGAGTCTCTCGACTCATCTTGTTTTTCCATCATTCCAGGTAATGGCAGCGTGAGCCATTGCAAGGGAGTTAGCTTTTGGTGGCAGAGTCGGTATGGTGTACAGAGAGTCCTGTCAATCCCTGTCAACTCTGATGATTGAGTAGGGTTTACTCTATCATTTTTACTATGCCAGGTCGTTTCTCGAGTCTCGTGTATATTGGCACATGAGTTTGTGTTTATTTCTTTATCATGTGACCGCTGTGATAGCGGGGTACCCGTAGTGCATGCATGTGTTTAGCTTTGATTCCGTTGTTCTTATTTTTGTGTATGCATGCCAAGGTGGCTTTGACTTGTGTTCATTCTTTTACTCCTCTCGTAGGTTTTCCCGTTCAGGTAGTTTGGGTGGTTGGGGATATCCGGGCGGGGTACTTACATATAAATGCATAATACACATAAGTCTAATTATTTAATTTATTAATACCATTGAGACACTAGCGTTCTTAATGATTGGTTAGGTCAGATGTTTAATGTTAATAAATATTATTATAATATTTGATATGTATAGTATGTTATATTAAAGAAAAAAAAAATATATATATATATATAATAAGGAAATAGAGGAAGAAGTAAGCTACAATTATGCACGAAACATATATATATATATATATGTGTGTGTGTGTAGTATATAAATAGAAGCTATGTAACACATTATATTATTAAACAGAAATTGAAATGGAAAAATGGGCAGTAAACGTACATAGGTATATATAATATTATATTATATATTGGAAAAAGAGTCTAATGGGGTACTACCACTCAAGGAAATAAGGAAAATAGCAACATGTTTGACACACATGTATAATATATATTATAATATATTATAAAAGTAAATATATAAGATATCATATAATTTATATATTAAAAGTAAAAGAGAAAATTAAATTAAAAGAGACGTTGGACATGCACACTTAATTTATAATATTTCATTTATTGTCTATTGCATTTCAATAAAGTATATATATATATATATACACATTGTGAGGATGATAGTACTATTGGAAACCAAATATGATGTGTATAAGCAGCATGATCTCATTATGATGTATCATTTTATTATAAGTTAGCGCAACTGATATTTTGCGCGGTAGAAAAAGGTACTCTAGGAACACTTGGCACAGGATGAGGTGGCCATAACCCGACAAATAATACTAATTATTATTTATGTATATTTTTAATATAGTGCATTTATACATGCTTGGTATGATGGCTTACGAGCCCATGGGAATTGTGATATTATAAAGATTGCACACTTGCATAATTATACATGATGATATGTTGCATTCAACTTGAAATGGATCAAGTCATAAATTATGGGTCTTATATAACTGTTGAATTCTTGATTACTCTTTTTGGTGTCACCATATTCTTGGACCTTATTTACCGTTTATTGTTCTTGAACTTACTAAACCTTGTGGCTTATTTGATCTTATTTGCCATTCCAAGTAAAGGAAGGACTGTTATTGGGGGTGAGTCCAGTGGGATTAAGATCTAGGGATAGTAGTGTATGGAGACGCGTCCTATCTTGAATATCCTTAGTGGTATTTCGTTAAGCCTTGTAATGTGATGATTTTTTTTATTTTTTATTTTGTTAACTCTCTAGAGGCGTTTAATTATATGTATAGCCTTCATGCCAAGACTAATGAAGTATTAGAAATATATTGGAACTCTAATTATATTCCGCTGTTAGTAATGAAGTGAGTTGTTTGTTTTAATATGATTTTATTCTATATCATTACTATGATGACCTCCTTTCGAATATCCTATACTAATGGGACTATTCGAGAGTGGGCTTTACACAAGTTGCATTGAGGAAACAACTCGATAAGATAGGCATCAACAGAATAATGTTCTAATAGTAGTCGCAACGGTATATATTGATAAATGTAAATTTCTGTCTTGCTCCTTTTCATTAGGAATGTTAACACAATACCATTCTTTGAAGGGGAAAGAGGAAAAAATTTGTATCTCATCATGGGTCACACCAATTTGTGCAAATTGTCCCGCACGTGCTAGCAATCATTAAATAGTCGGAAACTTACTTATCCTACCACAAAACAAAAATTAATAAGCGAAGTTAAAATATTCTTATAACAACTTTCTGAATATCTGTTCATAACTTAGGGCTCCGTTTTCTTTCCAGATTCTGGTATCTACTTATTTAAGTACAGCTGTAGGCATAAAGCACTATAGATAATGATACATCAAAAACTTAGCAATCAAGGGCAATTTTGAACACAATTTCTTCCTACCACGTTATCTTGACCCTGACGTATCAGAAGAAGAAACCATACGAATCTAAATCTATACAATTAAATTTATAAGAACTGACAGTAAAAGAAGCAATAGCTTCCAATTGATGTGTTCTTTGCCAAATATATTATATAACAAAAAATTAGAAAACGAATACATCATTGATCTGCGCCAAAAGTAAATTAAGGAGAGCAGTAAACAAGGAAAAAAATTAGAAATGAAAAGAAAAGATAAGTCACAGGAGAAGAAATGCAAAGAAAGCAATAAAGCGAGAAAGAAAATTGAATCGAATAGTACCGCTATGGCGCAAAACCAAAAGAGTCAGAAAAATTGAAGTTGAGAGATCACTTGAAGAAGTTGGAGAGTGAATTTAGTTGTAGTCGCGAAATTGTTCGATTGAGATCAGATGTGAGAATTTATAGTTTTGAAAGAAAGGAGAGAAAAAAAAAAGTAATTAAATAGTGGCAACATAACGACATTTCTCATTAAAACTCATATACTTTTTAATCTTTTCGTAATCTTAAATTTGTATAATAAAATAGGTTTTAGTAAAATTAACAAAAAAAAAAAAAACTCTTTTTTAATTATTAATCAAACACATACGATAACACTAAAAATAGCTTTTTGATGATCTAATCAAGCTCTAATAATTTTGCCTTTAATAATAATTATTGTAGTAGTATATACTTTTTACATAAATGAACATTTCAAAAGTAAAATTTTATAGCTATAATTAATATATAAAAGTTTTTAAATTTAATTTAATTTTAAATATGCAATAACAACAATAATGGAACATCTTTAAATCCAGCAGGGTCCAGAAAAGTATAGCCATTAGTTATTCAGGAGAAATAAACCAATAAGATAGCCATCATCAAAAAATTGAAGATGAAATAGTAGTAGCAACAATAAATCTTGATGTAAATTTCTCTCTCTCTTGTTTTCAGGATAAGGAAGGTTGAGGAAGGAAAATTTGTATCTCATTACTCTTTTAAATGATTTATGCACATTATCCTCAACATGTGTTGTTGATCATCAAATAGTCCCAAACTTACTTCTCCAACAAGAAAAATTAATAAGCAATGTTAATTCTTATAAGGCCTTTCCGAATAACTGTTCATAACTAGGGCTCAGTTTTCTTCCAGATTCTACTATCCATTTATTAAGTTATAGGTGTAATCAGTTTTCTATTTGCATTGTGTGTATTTTCTTTTCTTTGATTTTGTTCGAACGTGGATCTTGGTATTGCCGTAGTTGCTTTTGTGTTTATTTCACAGGATATTAACAACTAAGATAAGTGACTGGCACCTGAAACATGGACGCAGGGAGTGCATCACTCTCCCGCTGCATCTGATGGTCTTGGGTGTTAATCCCGCAATCAATACAACCAGCCAAAAGACGAAACTAAGATCCAAGCTGAGAAATTGAATAGGAAATAAACCAATCGCACTAAAAACACAACACAAACCAGAACACACGATATATGTGTTTAGATCTGTAAATGGATCCTAATCACGATAGGGATTTTCGCCTCTAGTCAATCCACTATATCAAAGAGAGTACAATGCGATTATACCGAATCAACAAAGAACATAACATTTACAATATTGCATCAACAACACAAAATACAAAACTGAGTACAAACTTCAACAAACTGTGCATACACAATACTCATCATTGTCTCTTAACATTACTTCCCATGACGAAGCGATTTGAATTGGAGATAGAGCAATACACTGAGTGCTCTTATTGATCGGATGATTCACGAGTCACTACAAGAAAAACGACATTTAGCGACGGATTTAGCAACGAGCATTTTCCCGTCGCTAAATATGGTGTCGCTAAATTTTAGTGACGGATTTTGTGATGGCACAAATTAGCGACTAAATCAGTGACGGAAATTTTCGTCGTTGATTAAAAAATAAAAAATTATTTTAGCGAAGGAAAATTTTTCGTTGCTAATACATAATAAAAAAATTAAACATTAAAAAAAATAAAATAAATTTGAATCAGCGACGAACCGTCGCTGACTTATTTTAAAAAAAATAAAATAATTAATCTCACTAGCAGACACATGCGCGTGCGTGCCTCTACACGCCAAGCAGCACCTCCTTAAGTCGCCACGTGGACGCTGGGATTATTCTCCCAGCGCAATTGCTTTCCCTTCCTCTCCTTAGTTTCGATCCCTGATTCCTCGCATGAGCGCGTGAGCACAACCGTCCAAACTACAAGCTTTCTTATTACATATATTGCACATATTAATTATATACTACATTTAGTTGCTAGCCATTTTAATTTTATTTTAAATTTTAAATCTTTTAAATTCATAAATTAATACTTAAAAAAATAAATACTGTAAATTTTTAACTCAACTAATGTACTACTTAAATGTTGTAATTAATTAATCTTTTAAATATTTAAGTTTTATTTGATTAAAAATTAGTTTAATACATATTTGTTATTATAAATTTTACAATATCATATCAATTTATATATTTTGGTTTGTAAATAAAATACATAAAATATACATACTAAAGAATTTTAATTTTTATTTAATCTTTGTTTAATACATAATTAATAAATTTTATTTTTTTATTAATTTTTTTCTTTTTTAGCGACGGGTTATCCGGTTGCTAAAGTTTCTAATTATTAATTTATTTATTTTTTAATTATTTAGTGACGGAATATTTCGTGACTAAATAATTTTAATTTAATTAAATATAAAATAAAAATTTAACGACAGGGTTACACCTGTCACTAAAAAATAAAAAAATTAAATAAAAAAATAAAAATTTAGCGACTGGATCAAACCTATTGCTAAAAAATAAAAAATAATTAAATAAAAAATAAAAATTTAGTGACATGGTCACACCTCATGTAGCTAAAAAATAAAAAAAATTTAAAAAAAAAATCTAAAATTCAGTGATGTGGTTACACCCGTCGCTAAAAAATAAAAAAATAAAAATTGAAAATTCAGCGATGGGGTCACGCCCGTAGCTAAAAAAAAAAAATTAAATAAAAATTAAAAATTCAGTGATGTGGTCACACCCATCGCTAAAAAATAAAAAAAATTAAATACAAATTAAAAATTCAACGATGGGGTCACGACCATTGCTAAAAAGTAAAAAAATAAATAAAAATAAAAAATTCAGCGAGGAGGTCATAGCTGTCACTAAAAAATAAAAAAAATTAAATAAAAAATGAAAATTCAGTGACAGGGTCACACTCGTCGCTAAAAATGAAAAATTTAAATTAAAAAAATAATTTCACACTTAAAAAATTAAAAAAATTAAATTAAAAGAAGTTTATATTTAATATGATTTAGTATTTTAATTTTACATTTTAACAACTAAATTTATATTTTTGACTCAATTTAACTTATCTAACCAAGAAGGCCCATAGACTATAGTAACCAATCAAAAGAAAATTCAAAACCCAACAATGACAAAAAAGTATTTTAATAATAACCCTAATGGGCTACAAGCTCATGATAGATTGGGTTCTTACATTAAAAACCCGACTCAAAATAAAAGACTCTAAAATAACTAAAAATTGTATTTAAATATAAAAAAAAGTCAAATGGTGAAAAAACATAGTCAATAGCAGAAAAGGTACTAGTTGCAACCGTCTAGTAAAGTTACCCCAAAAACATATATTATGGGCTAAAATCGGAGTCTATACATAAATTCTATATTTGTTTCTTCAAACATAATTCAGGAGTTTACACATAAGCTTAGTATTGTTACTGTAAATAACATTTAATAAAATATTTAAATTAAATTTAAAACTGATTTGATAACAAAATTTTTCATAGTTAAATGTAGAATTTATAAAAATTCATATTAAATCCAAAATTAGTGATGAAAAATTTCATCACTAAGTTGAAAAATTAATAAAATATGAAATTACAATTTAAAATCAAAATAAGAACATAATTTTTCGCTACTAATATAATAATTTATAAACTTCTATTTGAATTAGTAATGAAATAAAATTAATAATTATTAAAACTAAAATTAATATTCATTTTCCTCTACTAATATTAATATTAAAATTAATATTCATTAAATAAGTTTAAAAAATTTTGGTTTGTAAATATAATTTTGGAAATTTGGAAAAAAATTATAAATATATTTTATGCACATTAATAGTCAAGGAGGTTTCTAGATCGGTTGGCTCGCGTGCTTGCATATAGGTGCTTGGTCATTGGAGATTGGGGGTTTGATTCCAAGGTGCATCACTTGGGATTATTGCTAGGATTAATATCGCAATGCTGACACGGGTCGAGTAGAGGTGCAGCCACGCGGAGTGCGCATGAGGGGAGGGTGTGTGCGTGCGGGGGGCTGGCGCGGGTGTAGGGAGGCTGGTGTTATTTTTTGATTTTGCGCATTGTTGTTAAAATCGTGAGTCAACTCGTACGATTTTACGAGTCAAGAGGCATAAAACGAGTCAACTCGCTTGTAGGATCGGATTTTATAGAATCGAACCTGAGTCTACGAGTTTACCGATCCGAGTTTATGAGTTTACTGGGTCCGAGTTTACTATTTTACGAGTTTACTAAGTTTAGTCTTGCCCACAATTTTGAGGTTAGAAACAAAAATATTTTCTTCCCTAACCAACATATATATATATATATACACAATCGTAGTCAATCTCTTATTTTGGTTCTTTTACAAAACCTAAACAACGTTGTGCTTGTGTGCTTGCAACATTCGCTTGTTGTGTCTTTCTGCAATCCCTAATTGTTGTCGATCTGTTTTTGGCCTTTCTTCTTCGTTCGTTCATCTTGAAAGTTTGAATAATCAAACCCAACCTAGGTTTGTGGGTGAGTTATGAATGATAGTGACTATGTTTTGCTAAGTCCGGTAATCAAATGTCGTGTATGCCTTGTGTTGAGATCTATGTTACATCTAATTGATGTACTAAGTGAGTGTGCTGTGCAGCTGTGCTTGTGTGTGTATATTCTAATTTGTGATGTTATCTACACGTATAAGTGCAGATTCAAAAAATTAATCTTAAATATGCATGTTACAATCAGATCATGGGTGGGTCTAATTGTATATTAAGATTGATGATTAGCAAGAAACAAATATACCTCTTTAGTATTGGTAACTTAATTAGTGTAATAACATAATGTAGAAGTTTAACAATATTTATTGTTTTTATAAGTTATTTTAGTTATTTTTAACAATGTTTGTTGATGATGATGGTAATGTTTGTTATTTGAAATTTTGATTATAGATGGATGAATGATGAATTTAATATTTAGAAATTTTATATTATTCAGTATTTTTAAAATTGATAGATGAAGTAATTTTGAAATAGGTACATATATTTCATTTATAATAAGAAATATGTCATTATAAACATATATTTACATAAATTAAAGGGTATTTTTAATTTTTCATAAAATCTTACAATTTTACGATTCGATTTTATGAACCCCCTTATAATCCCACTTAAAATCTCAATTTTAACAACCTTGATTTTGCTGGTCGCTTAGGATTATTGCTAGGATTAATATCACAATATTGACACGGGTCGAGTAGAGGTGCAGCCACGTGGAGTGCGCATGAGGGGAGGGTGTGCACATGCAGGGGGCTGGCTCGAGTGTAGGGAGGTTGGTGTTATTTTTTGATTTTGCAGGCATCACTATCTAGGAAGCACTACAACCTAAAATCTATTCATGCCAATGGTAGATCCTTCTAATGAGGATTCGAGGGCGGCAACTTAAAGAAAGGTTTAGGAATCTATCTTCCAAAACGAACAAGCGCTGGTTTATGGGATCCACAGCTTCCCTAATAGCAAGTCGAATCTGGTCCATGAATGAGGACAACGACGATAGTGGCGATGGTGATGGTACTTGGTAGGAACGATCGACAGGGATGATATGAGCTTCTGATCACATCCCATACACGTGACTCATTTTCTTCCCACACTAGAAAAAATCAACATTTTAGTGATGGAATTTTCGGTTGCTAAAACATTAAAATTCGTCGCTAAATTTTTTAATGACAGATTTAGTGATAGGTACCTTTCCGTCGCTAAAAAGAGTGTCGCTGAAATTTAGCATTGGGATTAGAGATGAATTTTTATTAGCGATCGAATTAACGACGAGAGTTATACCTATCGCTACTAATTCAGCGATAGGTCAAAATCCCATCGCTAAATTTAGCGACAGAATTTTCATCGCTAATTAGCGACGAAAAACAATTTAGTAGCTATATTTAGCACATGCCCACAAAATCAATGCGGGCTTGCCCTCGCACGCGCTAGGATTATTATCCTAGCAATAATCCCAAATGCTACATTTTGAAATCGAACCCCCAACCTCCAAAGACCAAGCACCTATATGCGAGCGCGCGAGGCAGTCGATTTGGAAGCCTCCTTGATTATTAAAGTGCAAAAATTATATTTATAGTACTTTCTTCCAAACTTTTCAGAATTATATTTATACTCCAAAATTTTTAAAACTTATTTAATGAATATTAATTTTAATATTAATGTTTGTAGAGGAAAATGAATATTAATTTTAATTTTTATATTTATAAATTTTATTTCATTACTAATTTTAATATTTATTATTATTTTTTCTTTTTTAGTGAAGAGTATATCCTGTCGCTAAATTTTGATTTTTTTGATTTAATTTTTTTTTCTTTTTTAGCGATGGGTATAACATCGTCGCTAAAATTTGAATTTTTTTATTTAATTTTTTTCTTTTTTAGCGATGGGTATAGCTCCGTTACTAAATTTTGAATTTTTTTATTTAATTTTTTCTTTTTCAATGACTGGTATAACCTCATCGTTAAATTTTGAATTTTTTTATTTAATTTTTTTTAGCGACTGGTATAACCGTTGCTAAATTTTGAATCTTTTTATTTAATTTTTTTTCTTTTTTAACCCATCCTTAAATTTTGAATTTTTTATTTAATTTAATTTTTTTTAGCGATGGGTATAACCGGGTTGCTAAATTTTAAATTTTTTATTTAATTTTTTTCTTTTTTAGAGACGGGTATAACCCCATAGCTAAATTTTAATTTTTTTTATTTATTTTTTTCTTCTTTTTTAGCTACAGGTATAACCTCGTCGCTAAATTTTAAATTTTTTATTTAATTTTTTTTACTTTTTAGGGACAAATTTGTTCCGTTGCTAAATTTTGAATTTTGAATTTAATATTTTTTCTTTTTTAGCGAAGGGTATAACCCGGTTGCTAAATTTTGAATTCTTTATTTATTTATTTTTTCTTTTTTGGTGACAGATTTGTTCCGTCACTAAAGTTTAAATTTTTAATTTAAGTTTTTTTTCTTTTCTAGGGATGGAGTTTCCGTTTCTAATTTCGTCGCTAAATTTAGTGATGGGTCTTTCCGTCGCTAATTCTATTGTTAAATTAAAAAAATATTAGCAATGGAATATCCATTGCTAATTAACGATAGAATAATTTCGTCACTAAATTCCCTCGTTAAAAACTATTTTTTTTGTAGTGCCTCTTCCAACCTCCAACCATAAAGATGTCTTGTCAATAGCTGGTTTGCGACGGTTGGTCAATGTTACTACCTTCCGATGGGCCACCTACTAATGGTTGTGATGATGCATCTTGTTGCCACGTCTGAAATTAGCTTGCAATCATTATGGATACATGAAATAATTTATATTATCAGTAGGCCAGCAAAACATAATAGGATTTAAAATATGCAACTAATATATATTTATATAAATTTCCTTAGACCTGTTATCGACGAATCCTGAATTATCATTTTTTGTGTGTGTGATGAGGAATAATTCAGCCTATGTGGGTGGGCGATCAAGTTGCATAGTCTGGAAGGAGAAAAAAAAAGTGTTCATGCAACAATACTTATTTTAAAAAAGTAATTTAAGTGAAATGAAAATAATAAAAAAATATTAAATATTTTCAGTCTCCTCTTCTGCTCAAACATAGGGGTGGAGCCACGCTGCTATTAGTAATACCTAACTATTGCAGTAAGCACAAGAAATACATAATCTCTTTTAGTTTTCAAATATTTATGAATTAAATTGACTTTTGAAGTATATGGGATTTATGTATTTTTCACAGAAAGTATTTGAGATAAAAAGTAAATCTCTCTCAAAATTTTCATCTTAAAAAGAACTAATTCAAATAGTGTTTCATTGGAAATCCTAATTGCCAAAGAACTAGTTCAAACTCATAAATTTTTAAAATTTTGAGCATACAAAAATTTTATTTTCATTTTCAACTCCTCACTAGAGATGTGAAAAAATCTAGCTTACTCCGACTTAAACTAACTCATAACTTGACGACTCAGACTAATCCAACAACCCATGACCTTGATTGCAAGTTTATTTTATTTAATTACTTTTAAATTATGATATATCTTGTAACTTTAAAATACATTTAACCTTAAATCTAACAAAATTATTATTTCAAGTGATTACACCAAAGCAAGTCACTTGCTGGTTGATTCGTTTACCATCTCTATTCTTCACCATAAACCAATATTCACTTATTATCTATATTCAACTTTCTACTTACCCTGAAATTGATTTCGTTTACACCAAATAATATATTTAACTTTTATCTATAAAATTTTAAAAATTGACAACACTTTCAAATAATATTCTAAAAAAAACTAAAAATAAATAAATTTCTCAAACCAGCTTTAAAAAAACCTTAAAAAAAAAAAGATACATAAGCCACAACAGGCCACACGGACAACATTTAATTAAAAAGCTTCTACTGCCAAACACTAAACCACATAGTCATCGGTCTATATCTTTAGTTAAGATTCATTTTAAGTCTTGAGCAACCTGCAACAGCAAATGGAATATTAACAATCTTTTCATGATCAATCCATCACTATTCACTATCACTACGTTACTTATCTCTATGTTCCAATTTGTTCTTGCTTTTAGATGTCTTTATATAGATATCACTCAACAGTTGAGATCTAGGCCCAATGCATTCAATAGACATCGATCAAGCGTCGTCAATCACCCACCAAGATTGCGCCACCTATCACACTGCCTGACATGCATTTAACACCTTGAGTGGAAGTGATGGAACAACTCTCTATCTGCTCACAACGCCTTTCTTCCGGACCAAACACCTCAAATTTTGAGACCACGTGTGCTACTTATCAGTACCTTGAAAAATGCCCCCTAAAATTGTCGGGCTTGGCCCTAGCAAGCTCAGTTCCAACAAGCTTAGTTCAAGTGAGGCAAACCAAAGCCTTATCACCACGTCGGCTACATTGCGGGCTCGAATGCTCTCCTCTATGAACATCTGATCTGGGGAGCTGTGGATTGTATTAGTCCTAGTGGGCCCAGCCCAACAGTAAGCCCATAGCTTGGTACTAGGCTTGGTCCTTAGGCCCTATGCCATCAACATCATCTCAGCAACATCCTATATACCCAGATCACCTATGCCCATGACAGGCCTTTACTACCCCAAGATCCTTGGCTCCCAACTCATCTGCAACAATCGACAACACGCAAGGAACCATCCCCTTCGCTCCTACATAAGCTAGTCGGCCACCGTCTAAGGTATGTTCTTTTTCTACCATACAAAAACTCTGTTACCTTAAATGTTTACTTACTAGAGCATCAGAGTGTTTGCAGGTGTCAACCACCCCCCGTTGTGCAGATCGCCATTGCCTCGAGCCTTCGGTCTGATCATCCTTTGGGTTGGAAGGAACATTTATAGAGATGTGACGTTTTATTTTTCACATTAATAAAGGAACTAACCTGACAAGGCCACCATGTCCCTTGCGCTGAGACCGTTGGCAACAAAGTTGGAGATAAGTTGGTCGGGGCTACTTTGAAAACTCAAAAGATCACTCGCAGCAAGAGCTCGACTTGCAGTGGTGGAATCTATTCTTCCTAGCTTCATTGTCCAAGATGGGCCTCCAACCTGAAGGTTCGTTTATTAACATCATATTAGAGTTTTGTTGTTGTTTGCTGTTTTATATTTTTTGTAATTTTGTATCTTTTGTATGTTGTAGCTTTAGTTGCTGTATTTCCTTTCTTTTGACATTGAACGATGACGTTTTGTGTTTTGCTTATTATATTAGTTCCAGGCATATTTAAAGATGAGTTGAGGCCCCATAGTAGGCCAAGGAGGCATTTACCAAATCTCTATCTTCTTTGCTTTCGTTCTAATATGGTATCAAAGCAACCCTAGCTTTTGCTACACATCTTTCATTTTTTTTCGTTGGTTTCCTCTTGCTCCGTTGGTACTTCGACGCTTTGTTCACCTGTGTTTCCTCCTTCATTTGGAGGTATTCTTTGTTTCGTTTCTTTTCGATCAAGACATCTGTTCATGCTTCGATCGCTGTTCTTCTTTGGATTTTATTTCTTTTCGTGATTTGTCTCATCGCGATTTGTTCTTCGATGATCTGTTTGTCGACATTCTGTTCTTCCGTTCCTGTTTCTATTTTGCGATCTTGCTATTTTGCTTCTTGCAAACCCTAGGGTTTGTCGGTGTGTTTCTTCCTTAGCGACAGTGCAAATCTCTTCTTATTCAGAGGTTTGTTGATTTCATCTGTGATCGATCTATTTTTTTTGTAGTCGTAGTCAATTTTGTACCTTGTGCGATTTTTTTTTGCCGATTTTCGATCTATGGCTGCATAAAATTTTTCTTCAACTTCATCGAGGATGAACTCCGCTATCAATGATGGTTCGAGTCCATTTTTTTTACATCATTCGAATAGTCCTGGTCTCTCATTGGTTTCTTAGCCTTTGACAGGCAATAATTACGCATCTTGGAGTTGATCGATGATGATTGCCCTATCTATCAAGAACAAGTTAGGGTTTATAGATGGCACGATCCAGCATCCATCAAGTGATGTCTCTCTTTTAAACGCTTGGATTAGAAATAATAACATGGTTATCTCTTGGATTCTTAATGCTGTCTCTAAGGAAATCTTGGCTAGCATCATTTACTTTGAATCAGCCCAAGATATCTGGAATGACTTAAATGAGAGGTTTCAGCAAGGTAATGGGCCGCGAATCTTTCAATTGAGGTGTGAGTTAATGAACCTTACTCAAGGTTCCCTATCAGTAAGTGCCTACTTCACCAAATTAAAGTCTGTATGGGATGAATTGAAAAATTATAGACCTGTCTGTACTTGCAATACCTGTACTTGTGGTGGTGCTAGGGCTCTTACTGATTTTCATCAAGTTGAATATGTTATGCCGTTCCTTATGGGCTTAAATGATTATTTCTCTCAAGTACGAGGTCAGTTGTTATTGATGGACCCGCATTAATCTCACAAGAGGAGAAACAACGGACTGTAATGAAAAATATAGGAGATCAAATTCTATTTCAAGTTAAACATGACCATAATAATGCTAGTCAAGGTCGGTTTTAGAAGAATGATAAGTCATTGTGCACACATTGTGGGTTACACGGGCACACGATTGAGAAATGCTATAAACTACATGGGTATCCCCCGGGGAAACTTTAAGTATGGGAAACTTTATGCTAGATGCACTATAAGTACTCCAAGCATGGGAAACTTTATGCAATCCTTGAGTTCTGTTCAGTACCAGCAGCTCTTGGGTATGTTGAATGACCACATTAGTGCATCTAAAGATAGAGCTGAATCTGATGTTCCTTAAAACCAAGCATCAGGTATCTATCTCAGTCTTTCTCTTAATCCTTTAATTGGTCAGTCACAATATTGGATTATAGATTCTGGGGCCACAAGTCATGTCTGTTTTAATAGATCATGTTTTCATGAAATGAGACCTGTTAAGGATATATTTGTTACCCTTCCGGATCAATCTCGGTTATCAGTCCCTTACATAGGTACTGTGTGATTGAGTGATCATATAGTATTGGAAAACGTTATGTATGTGCCTCAGTTCCAGTTTAACTTGATATCTGTAAGTGCACTAGTCTAAATGGCTAATGTGAGTCTCCATTTCTCCCCTAATTCATGTGATATTCAGGCTGTCCACCTTTCGAAGATGATTGGCAGGGCTAGCCTACATGGGGGATTATATGTGCTTAATGCACCTTCTTTGAATTGTTCTTCTAATTCTCATGCCATTGTGGCTCATATTGTAAGTAAACATACTTGGCATAGTCGGCTTGGACATGTTTCTTTTCAAAAACTGGATAAACTGAAGAATTTGTTGAAATATAGTGATGCTGAAAATGTGCCTTGTTCTGTGTGCCCCTTGGCTAAACAAAGAAGACTATCTTTTGTCTCTAATAATAATCTTTCTCAGCATGCTTTTGATTTAATTCATTGTGATACATGGGGACCTTATCATGTGCCTACTCATGCTGGTTACAAGTATTTTCTTACTATTGTTGATGATTGCACAAGCTTCACTTGGGTTTTCTTGATGAGACATAAATCAGAAGCTAAGAATATTATTCCAAGATTCTTTTCTATGGTTGAAACTCAATTTAATAAGAAGGTCAAGAAGTTTAGATCAGATAATGCCTCAGAATTAAGTTTTCATGATTTCTTTAGTGAAAAGGGGGTGGTGCATCAATTTTCTTATGTTGAACGACCTGAACATAATTCAGTGGTAGAACGTAAGCATCAACACCTTCTTAGTGTGGCTAGGGCATTGCTTTTCCATTCTAAAGTTTCTATTCAGTTTTGGGGAGAATGCATCCTCACTACTGCTTTCTTGATAAAGAGGACACCAGCCTCTTTATTGGGATATCAATCTCCTTATTAGCTTCTATATTAGTCCCCTGTCGATTACTCCTATTTTAGAGTGTTTGGTTGTCTATTTTTTGCCTCCACTCTACCTTTTCATCGATCCAAATTTACAGTAAGGGCCACTACTTGTATATTCTTGGGCTATTCTCCTGGGGTCAAAGGTTACAAACTTTATGACATTATCTCTACTAAGTTTTTTTTCTCTAGGGATGTTATCTTCCATGAACAAGTTTTTCCTTTCCACTCCCTTGATCCTTCTCCTATCATTGTGGATCCTTTCCCGGACTTGGTTCTACCCCAACCTGATCATGATGTGCCTTCTCCTTCTTCTTTAGTTTCTGTTTCTTTTCCTCCTGAATTGGTTTCTGCCTCTTCTCTGTACCTGATTCTGTTCCTTTTGAACCTGCTGTTTGCAGATCTACCAGGGTTACTCGGCCTCTTTCTTATCTTCAGAATTACCATTGTCATTTGCTTACCCAAACTCCTACACTTCCTATTTCTTCTTCCTATCCCTTAGAAAATTTTGTTTCTTATTCTACTTTGTCCTCTTCTCATCGCTAGTATATTCTCAATATCTCTTCCAATTTTGAGCCTCAATTTTATCATCAGGCAGTGCCCTATGCTCACTAGCGGGATGCCATGGCTGCGAAGTTGGATGCTATGCATTCTACTCATACTCGGTCTGTTATTCCTTTACCTCGGGACAAGCATACTATTGGGTGTAAGTGGGTGTATAAGATCAAGTATAAATCTGATGGTTCCATAGAACGGTACAAGGCTCATTTGGTAGCAAAGGGGTATACTCAACAGGAGGGGTTAAACTTCTTTAACATTTTTTCTCCAGTTGCTAAGTTGGTTACTATCAAGGTTCTCTTAGCTCTAGCTGTTGTCCATAATTGGCCCCTTATTCAGCTTGATGTCAATAATGCTTTTCTTCATAGGGATCTTTTTGAAGAAGTTTATATGGATCTTCCACTTGGATATCAGCCTAAGGTAGCTGTTGCTCCTCAGGGGGTGAGACTAGTGTGTAAGCTTCATAAGTTCATTTATGGGTTAAAGCAAGCTTCTCAGCAATAGTTTGCTAAATTTTCCAATACTCTTCTCTAGTATGGTTTTCTCCAATCTAAGTCTGATTATTCCTTTTTCACAATGGGTACTGGTTCGAGTTTTGTTGCTTTGCTGGTTTATGTTGGCGATATTATACTTACCAGGTCTGATTCTGTTGCTATTGCCTCGCTTAAAGATTCTTAATAGAAAATTTAAACTCAAAGCCCTTGGGCGTCTAAAATATTTCATTGCTCTTGAAATTGCTTGGTCCTCTAGAGGTCTTTACTTGTCTTAGCGTCATTATGCTCTCCAGATTCTTGAGGATACAGGTTTTCTGTCTAGCAAACCTGCCTTGGTTCCCATGATTCCCAATGTTAAACTTCCTACTACTGATGGTGATTTACTTGAAGATGCTTCGGCATACAAATGGCTTATTGGCCACCTATTTTACCTTACTATATCACTCCCTGACATTACTTACGTTGTTCACAAGCTAAGTCAATACGTCTCAAAGCCCCGTAAGCCACATCTTGATGTTGTTCATCATTTGTTGAGGTATATCAAATCCTCCCCTGGGCAAGGTTTGTTTTTCCTTGCTTCTTCCTCTTTGCAAATCAGGGCTTTCTCTGATGCTGATTAGGGTTCTTGCTTAGATACTCGAAGATCAGTTACAAGTTTTTGTATTTTTCTTGGTGATTCATTGATTTCTTGGCGGGCTAAGAAGCAAACTACAGTTTCCAGGTCTTCTGTTGAGGCTGAATACCGGGCACTTGTTGCTACAGCCAGTGAAATTGTTTGGTTGTATCAGCTTCTTGCTAATTTTCAGGTTCCTTCTATTGCTCCTGCTCTTTTATTTTGTGATAACTAGGTTGCTGTTCACATTGCCTCGAATCCGGTCTTCCATGAGCGCACAAAACACATCGAGTTGGACTGCCATTTTGTTCGGGATAAGCTGGCTGCCAGTGTCTTCAAATTGTTGCCTATACGTTCTGCTCATCAATTAGCGGATCTATTCACCAAGCCATTGCTCGCCTCTCAATTGTTCCATTTATTGTCCAAGATGGCTGTTATGGATATCCACAGTCCATCTTGAGGGGGCATATTAGAGTTTTGTTGCTGTTTTCTGTTTTATATTTTTTGTAATTTTGTATCTTTTGTATGCTATGGCTTTAGTTGCTGTATTTCCTTCCTTTTGACATTGAACGATGACGTTTTGTGTTTTGCTTATTGTATTAGTTCTAGGCATATTTAAAGATGAGTTGAGGCCCCCACAGTAGGCCAATGAGGCATTTACCAAATCTCTCTCTTCTCTGCTTTCGTTCCAATACATCAAATTAACCAGTTGGCTTCATACTAATTCTATCTCCAAAGGAAGCCATGAAACTGCATTAATTCGCTTCTTCTATGTGTTACGTATTTACATGTTGACAATATTTGAGATGCAGATGGATAGATTGCATTTACTTACAGCTGCTGAGGCATCGCGGGCTGCGTTTGCAAGTACGTCAGCACAAGAAACAACTCCAGGGCATATTTTCTCCACCTCTACCTTTCCTGTATCTATGACTCCGTAACCCCTGGTAGAATCTTTATTAGGGAGGGGACTTCTCTCACTCGTGGAAGTAGCAGCTTCATTCAACAAGATTGATGCATCATAGCCCTGCAAAAATAATATTCAAGAGCATTAATCTTATTGATCACATAAGTTCGACAACACCAACAATATTATACAAGCCTTCTTACGGTGGATGTTTTAGTAACTAAAATTACCTGATCGATCAATCTTCGAAATGAAGGCAAACGAGCCCTCACCTCCTGGTCGGGCTGTCGAACACCGATAGATTAGATGAATAATGATTCGGATTTGCAATAAGGGTGCAACCCAAAGTCGTCTCCCAACGAACCTCAAACGGATCTGTCAAAACAAGACTAAACGGGGGGAGTTTTTTTGATGAAAAAAAAAGAAAACAAAATGAACAAGAACTCAGTAAACCGAGATGCAACCAGTTGCAACCTTTTCTCCCTACCTGGGTATCATCATCCACCATATAAAGAACCTATTTATCTTTAATCCCCAGATCTAAAAAAGATGCTTGACAATCGCCGAAGACTAAATCGAAACAAATATAAAAATCACAGAAGATCTTCTTAATCAATATACAAGTTTCAATTTTTTTAGCACACAGATCTGAAATCGACATGAACAATCGCCCATTAAGTTTATGTTGTTTCTTGCAAACCAATATCCCAATCGAGCCTATTAGTAAAATCTACCCAAGCATCATGCATGCATTCATACGATCGCATAAAATACATACACACTTGAGAAGAAGCAAAGAAACAAAACCATAAGATTAAAGATGAAAACAGATATACAAAAACGTCCAAAGATTCAAACCGGATAAGGAGTATGGCATGCAACCGGTTACAAAATCCTTAGCCTTCCATATTGACAAGAAAAATGGAGAAAAGGAAAATTGGCTACTGTTCATGTGAGAAAAGAAGAATTCTTTTGCCCTAATGGCCTCTTAATGTGCTTAAATAGAGCTTAGGGAGGAAACCCTAGGTTACCGAAACTTCACAGCTAATTTCGAATAAGATAACGTGCGTTTTGGGCTTCATCCCCTTCATAAAAATTGTAGATCAGGAAGATTAGATGAATTTGGGATTTTTAATCACTTGATTTTGATATCGGATGCCCAAGTTATGGCCTTTTAAAGATTCAGCGTCTGTGCAGCTTTCCTAATTTAACCCAGCTATCTGGTCCCGACTTTGAAGCGATGTTTGGAGGCCCAAATGAACTCTGATTTGGACAAACCATACCATTCCAGAAAGCCTAGGAATTCCTATACAATATCTTTGAAGACATCATTCACGTTCTGGGATTATAACTTGGCCAAAAATTTGAAAGAATCACAGAAGGTCAAATCTGTCAGCACACTTTTTGCTTCTTTGTCTCCAATCTCCTTGTTTCCCTTCTTGCCATCAAAATTCCTTATGACCCAGGAAGCCCTAATCTGTCCAAAATAAAATAAAATAGTGTGAAGCCCAATTCCTATAAAATAAAATAAAACAAAATCAAGATGAATAAAATGACACAACTAACGTGCAAAAAGACTAAATATGAGGGCTAAATAATATGAAAATATGCGCTCTATCACCTCCTCCTTGGTAAGTTTGGGAGCCATCTCGCCTGAAACAAAGAAACAAACATCAGCAAGAAGAAAAAAGTTGATAAACCAAGGGAAAGAAAGCAAACTGGAACCTTATGCATATAAGTCGTTAGGCCCTCCTTGTCCCTATTGTACTGCACCAAAACCTATGAGGATAGCACCACCGGTTCGGATGCAAGCACATGTACCATTGCTTGATCCCCCACACCTAGGTTATCGTACCTCACTGGCCCGAAGGAGGACTATTCCTTGCTTTAGTATGAGAGGTACCTCGCTTCTCCCTTATCATCCAAAAAGAAAGCTAGCTCGAACTGTATTGAAGACACCTTGAAAAAGCCAGTCTTGAAGTTCTTGTACAAGCTATCAAAGGCTTGCAACAGCTTCCTCTTCAAGTTCCCACTCAGCAACACCTAGCTGCCTTTGTTGACTCCCTTTGGCTGAAAAATGTAGAAGAACACCCAGACATTTGCGTGTCGACCAAGAAAGTGACATAACACCTCGAATGCCTGAACGAACGACTAGTTGTTCGGGTGAAGTTGGGTTGGAGCCACATTCAACATCGCCAGAATAGAGCTTTGGAATTCTGAGAAAGGAAGGCGTAAAAGAAACTGTGAGAAAAATGTCTTGTACATGAAGATCTACCCAGCATCCACCTCTGAGTCTAACTCCATGAAGACCCGTTCTTCTTCCTTGCATGACTCACATTTGAATAGACTTTCTATAACGCCCCACCTTTCCCAAGCGTGCGTTAACTCAAGATTTCGGGAATATTTTTTTTTTCAACATCATGCACACAACATAAGTCTCTCGATATACATACCCTCATCATAATCATTTCCCGACAATCCCAATTATACCTTCTCAATATATCAAAAATTTAAAATTAATAAACTAAGACAGGTATTATCAATCACATCAGCGGAAGCAAGATCGTAACCTCAATGATATATAACCGACAATTCCTTTTACAATAACCGAATCGATATTTCACATGAAAATATCAAAATATTACATAACCTCTGAATATCGTAATCATCGACAAAACTTACGAAAACTATACATAGTAGCTACATCTCGACGACTTCCTTTCCCTTGGCGCCACTACTTTCACCTAGAACGTTTGAATATTCCAGAGACATAGTCCAAATTAGATGCTGAATCATCTAAGTGAGAGTTCAAAGAATTTTCATGAATATATGCAAAATCATATATAAATCCGACAAATCATGACATGCCCCAGCCTAAGAGAATCCCACATAGCATTTAGCCCTAACCGGGAAAAAGCAATCTCTATAAATGCGACACGACCACACTGACCCATTGGCAAACCAATCATGCTTAAGAGGGACAACCTCAACATATGAACCCGGGAATCACCCCATTGTCATTGTTAGGCATTACGCTCCTACTCAAAAGCATTCTGAAACCCAACACAACCCTAGCCCCAAGAGTATCACATCAGCACTATCCCCGGAATCAACGACACCTCGGTATTAATGCTATTGCTCAAAGGAACATGGGGTGGTGTCCACTCTTAGCCCCGCCACTTGAGCCAACAACCGGGGTGGTGTCCACTCTCAGCCCCGCCACTTGAGTACCGTAGGGCAAAGTCCATCTCAGCCCCGTCCCAAGTGGGTCACATAGCATTAATTCTCGGTACGCATCTCGAGTGCTGTCACTCAAGAGCCACGTCACAGGATTACAACCAACGTCCCACTTGAGCAACACATAACATGTCAATGCCAAAAATCATAACATGCATGACATAAAATTAACATCTCAATGTATGCAATTTACCGTACAAAATTTAATACGTGTGTATGAAATTTGATGTGGATTGAACAACTCACAGTAAACCATTCACATGCCACAAACAAGTTTTTTCGGTAGAACCACTCACAATAAACCAAACCATAGGGATAAACACTTACCTTTAGACGCAACTCAATTTTCTCGAAAAGTGTGCCGACCTCGATTCTCGTGTCAGGCGCTCTATAGTTCAACCTCAAGCTTCAATGATACCTTAGACATCATATGCATTCAAAGGAAAATAAATATCTATTTTCTCAATTTTCTCATAATTTTCCTCTAATTTCATCCTATTTTCTCTCGATAATTCCAAATAAATACTTATTCAAGCATTTTCCCAACTTTTTCTCCATAAGAATTCATAAAAAAATATTTATAAGCCTATGGAATTTTCTGAAAATTTTTCAGATTTTTCTCCTATTTTCTCAAATTTCCATAATTACTTTTCCTTGAGAAAATTTATTTCTCCTTGATTTCCTTAGAATATCCTTCATGAAAAATCACCAAAACTCATAAAATAAATTCCTTATCCTTCTGGAATTTTCTCATAATTTTATAAAAAGCCCTCATATTTATTTTCCATTTACATTTCCTTTCAAAAATAAAAAATAATTATCTTCTCAAGAAATTTTCAAGATAAAAATTCATCAAAATAAAATATTCCTCTTTCTTGAATTTCTGGATATTTTTTAAAGAATTTTATTTCCCTTAATTATATTTTTTCTCGAATTTCCTATATTTTCAGCATTTAAAAAATACAAAACATACCTCATCTTCTCCAGCGACGGCATACCGGAAAATCGAAGTGACGACACCAGGCTACTCCTCTCCCTTAGTCGATCCAAATGGTACCCTTCTTTGTCAGAAAAACCTACCAGAACCCTTCCGATTTGGCTGAAAACAGCCCGTCGAAGCCACATGTTACCGAACTTCGGCGAACCAAATTGACATTCGATTCGAATTCCGATTGACACAAAACTTTCTAGATTAGCTGCCCATAGCCTTGCGACCAAAATCCCCTTATTAGATCCTTCTATCGATCAGTCTACAACCTGATTTAACCATTCCCGCAATATATATATATAGGCGGCCGAATATATATATATATATATATGCGAAAACACCCTTTATACTACTCCAAAAACTCTCAAAATTCCCAGAATTGCTTCTCACAACTTGGGGAACAAAAGCCCCTTATCCCCGACCTTTGATTCTCTCCCAAATGTGAGAAATCGAAAATAAAATATTTGATGCAAACCCTCACCAAAACTCGACTATTTATAGCCAAATTGTCCATTTTTTCAACCAATCAGAGGCTGTTGCTTCGCCCTTACGCGACCAATCAGAGGCTGTTGCTTCGTCCATTTTTTCGACCAAACAGCTGCAAATCTCTGAATTTTTCGGCCACAAATCGCAGCCAGATCTGCCATTGCTGAGCAGATATTTCAGTAAATTACAATTTGGCCCTCTCGAAATTTTCTTTTGCATTTTGGTCCTTATCATTAAGCCCTTGATCTTTCCAGCACCATTACTAAGACCCTCAAGATTAGTACTTATCATTTTTCCCTGGAAACTTCCGAAAAATTACTGTTTTGACCTCCCTCGGGCAAATTTAGAAAATTGGACTTAGGCCCGATTGATCGTTTTGACCCTAAATCCACTCGATTCAACCCGAAATCACTTAAGGGTTGTTCTATACATAAAATGTTAGTCCTTGAAATGCTCCGTTGACTTTTTGGATGTCTCTTACATCGATTCGATTTTCTTAGCCCGGTCGACAGCTGTACCGAAAATTGTTCCCGATCCAATTTCTTTCATTACCAAAAATCATAACTTATATTACTTGATGATGCTATACCATTTTTCTTAATTATCTAGGGTTTGAGGTACTTCCTTCGATCGATTCGGTGATTTATTTTATGTTTAAACCCACTTTTCGGTATTTTAAATTCATCTAAATTACGCGATGACCTCACACAGATATGAGGTATTACACTTTCATTCTCCTCGGTCGATAAGAAAATCTGCGTCTTCAGCACAGAAACATCGTCCGGAGAGTTGTAGATCAAAATGACCTTGGCCACATCCTCAGTCACCCAGTCGTGTTTGTCACCTGCACTAGAAAAGCTCACTGCAAGGGCTTTCTCAGCCATGGGCAAAACACCTGCACTGTTCTCGGAAGAACCAAGGAAAACAGAGTAATCAGAACTCGACACTCGGCATAAGTTCCAGATTCACACCTTGACTCACGCTAATAAAACTAGCCAGTAGGACTGGTCACTGGACTAGATGACGAGCCCATCACCAACAACTTGCTCCACCCCTCCTCCCAAAAAAAAAAAAAACTCTCCCCAAAACATTTTTTTTTTCAAAAATAGCAAAACAAAAGGAATAAAAGTTTAATAAATTACCTTAGAAGCAATTGAAGGAATTGGATAGAAGGAAAAATCACCGTCGAAAACAGGACCTTAATCGGAGCGAAAGCAAAGAAAATACAAAGGATTCAAGGAGGTGCAAGAGTTTGAAAATGAAAGCAAACGCAAAAAGTGGGACGTGAAGTGGGAAGTGACCCTTATATAAGTATCAAGCAACACATCCAACAGCCAAAGTCCACCTGTCGCAAAACAACCAATAAGATTGCACCACTTATCTCACACTGAAGGCGGAAGGGCGCATCTCTACCTGCACCACGCCGTCTTGTCCTATAGGCTCGACACCTCGAATTTCGAGAGCATCAATGATGTGTTAGAGCATTAAAAGCAACCCCCAAAGAAATCATTAGGGCTCCACGTGGGCTTTATAGAAAATAAATCACCCCGGTTGTGCATAATGGACCTCAATCGCCTCGGTCGCGCATAACTGACCTCAATCACCTCAGTCGCGCACAACCGACCTCAGTCATCTTGGTTACACATTCCAAGCTTGGCTTTTATTACAAAGCCTCGTCTCTTCGGCTAATGCACTTCGAGCTCTCTTATAACGACTCAGTAATTCGAGCTTAAAAACTTGCCCTTACGACAATCTGACCTAGGGGTCTTATCTTGGGCCCAACTGTCAAACCATCTCGGTTTTACATGAGAAAAGTCCAGCCGCCATCTTTATATTCCGAGCTTGAATGCTTGCCCTTGAGAACATTCGACCTGGGGGGCTGTGGACCGTACTGGCTCAAGACCGTTATTGGCCTTCTTGACCCAATCTCGGCCCTATACCTACCAACAATGGTCTTCATCACCTTTATACCTACAACACTCCCGCATCCACTACAGGTTCCATCGACATTTAATGCAACATTTAATAAAGGTCCCGTCGGCACCACATCTCCGTTAAAGAGCCTTACCGGTGCCAGATTCCATCCCATCCCGTTGCAACACCCAAGGGTTGCTTGCATATCAGGGAACCCTTTTTCTCTCTATATAAGTTAGCTTGCTCACAACCCAAGGTATGTTCTTTTTATCCCATTGACATTCTGCCAGTTAAAACCTTTCACTCACTTCACCATTGAAATGTTTTGTAGGTGTCGTAACCCTCCACTTCGATTGCCAGAATCAGCACACTACCGAAATCTCACCGTTCAACAAGCCTTTGGGCCAGAAAAAACAATTACATACGAAGGGATCATTAATTATTAATCTAATCAGACAAATAAGCAATGTTGTAAACTAAGGGCTAGTTTGGCTATGTGTGTTTTTTTTTTTTAAATTTTTAAGGTGGGTAGTGTTTAAGCTGGTTATAACGTTTAAGTGGGGTAGCATTTAAGCTTATAATGTGTTTGGATACATATACTTTTAAGTTAATAGTTAATAGTTATGTGTTTTGCTTGAAAGAGCTAATAAGCTATTATAATTTGATAAAAATATGAAAATAGACATGTTATTGAATAATGTAAAATTTTATTATTAGATATTGATAAATTATACATAATTATTAAAAATATATTAATACAATATTATTGTTATATATTATATAACAATAATATATATTATTATTAATAGATATTATTATGTGTTATATAGATAATATATTGTTATATGTATATATAAATATTTGCTATTGTATATATATACACATACATATATATACATACGCACAGACAGCAGTGAGGAGGAGGGGAGGGGAGGTGAAACACAAACGGCGATGAACAACGGTTGATGGGGCGACAGACGGCCTACGATGGCTGACGGTGGCCTACGACGATGGGAGCAGCAGTGGGGCCAAGGGCGACTTCCGTTGTCGATGAGGGCAATTGTTGACGAGAAGCAGCAGGTGAGGGTGACGGCGATAGCCGACGGTGGCAATCGAAAGAGTTGAAGAAGAAGGCGGCGGGAAGCAGAGGTAGAAGATGAAGGATATGGCTGGAAATTAACAAAAAGATGGGGAAAAAATGGTAAACTACTTGGTCAATCCAGCTTTTAAATAAGCAGCTTTTTGCAAAAACTATTTCTCAATAACTTTTGTAAAATGTTATATCAGTAGCATTTAAGTTATTTAACTTAAACGCTAGTGAGGTGTACTCAAACACCTTATCAACTTTTTTTAAAAAAACTTATAAGTTGTTTATATAGTTTATAAGTGGTCGAATACTATTTCTCAATAACTTTTGTAAAATGTTATATCAGTAGCATTTAAGTTATTTAACTTAAACGCTAGTGAGGTGTACTCAAACACCTTATCAACTTTTTTTAAAAAAAAACTTATAAATTGTTTATATAGTTTATAAGTGGTCCAATCGCTTTGCCAAATGGGCACTAAGTTCAAGGAAGATGATAATGGCAAAAGTAAAGGGTGTCAAATTTAGTGTTCTACGCGAGTGGTCTTGGCTTTAATTACTCGATCACTGGAAGTGAGATATATATAGTTGTTTAATCAAGATTGGTGACTGGTGGGCACGTGCATGCATGCATTCATGCACTTACACACACCAAAGGTTTAAATGATATTAATCTACTAGTGATTATTAAATCGAAGCCAAAACACAATTTTTCAAGGAAACAACATTAATAGCATAAATAAAAAACAATGTTCAGTAAGCCGTTTGAACTGTGAATGCTCCCATAATCTAATATTATATTCTAGCTGTTAAGGTTATTTAAATAAAAGTGTACCCACCTTATGTGAAAAAATAATAAAATTTAAATAAAAATTTATGGGGTAGCGGTTAATAGTAATTTTATTTAAATTTATTGAGTAGTAGTAAAATTATTTTAAAAATTTATTGCTATTTAGAGATTATAGGTTTTAGTCTAACGAGTATTTTAGAAAAAACACTTTATTAACAAAATTTTATAATACTAAAGTGTTTGTTTATATAAGAATTAGATAGAGATGATGGGTTATGTTTTATTTTACTACCACTTGTTATTTTTTTTAATATTTTGTTCATAATTTCAAACTAGTGGAAATTCTATAATAAAGAATCTAAGTTGTTCTATTGAATTGTTTCAATGTAATGGTTGAACAACTCATCTCACATAATATATTTAAAAACTCAAGACTCCTACTTATATAATTTGAGAGTAAATATGTAATTTTGACATGAGTTGTCAAGAAAATTGTCTAAGGGAGTTTAGGGTTTTACGCGGGTTGTCTTGGCTTTAGTTACTCGAACAATGGAAGTGGGATATATATAGTTGTTTAATCAAGACAAGATTGGTGACTATTAATCTACTAGTGATTATTGAATCGAAGCCAAAACACAATTTTTCAAGTAAACAATGTTGAGTAAGCCTAATATTATATTCTATTTGTTACGGTTATAATTTTACTTGTTATTATAAGACTACTTGTTATTTTTTTTTAATATTTTGTTCATAATTTCAATCTAGTGAAAATTCTATAATAAAGAATATAAGGAACTGTTCTCTTTATTATTTTTAGATCATTTTTACTTTTCAGTTTTCTTAAACAGTAAAAAAAAATTATAAAAGAAAATTAAAACAACAAAAAGTTGTTTTTGATTATTTTCACTCAAAATAACCAAAACATGAAAAAGAAGGGATAATTTATTTATTTATTTATATTTTATTCTTATAATGAAAAAAAATGTTGCAAGATTAATTCACTAATTTTATATATTTTTTAATAATATATTAGTATTAAAATGAACGCAATTTAAGTTGTTCTATTCAATTCAATTCAATATATTAGCAGGATCCATCTCACCTGATAAAATATATTTAAAAACTCAGATCCCTATAATATGGTTTCCAGAAAGGAATTGTTCTTTCACAGAATTCAAATAAAATATATTTAGTGGGAAGTAGATTTGGAGATTAAGATAGCTTAAACCTAAGTGCAAGAGTTATTGACTTCCTCAAATTGAACTCCGCCGGCTCAAAAGCCACGGGCGTGTGGGTGAAAGTGGTTACCACCTTTGACAATGTGCTATATATACCATATATATATATATATATATATATATATAGGGATTGAATAACTCTTCAAATTTTGAAATTTAAGTGATGTTTTAAATTTTGATTAAATTATTAAAAATTAAATCTAATCAATAATGTACTAATATATATATATATATATCTAAGTGATTTAATTAGAATTAAACCCATTATCTGCTATAAATAAGAAAGTAACAGATAAATTAATGAATATTTCTACGAAGAGCTTTAATCTCATTGTGGTATTTACCTTGGAGAGCAAGCAATCATTGAGACAAGATTGTGATACATGAATATTTTTGTAGTAGCTTTTGTCAGTGGCACCACTCCTTCTATAATAAGAAAGATTGTGATACAATAAGAAAAGCCAGAGAACTATGAATATATAAGTATATATATGTGTGGGTGTTCGTTTGACCTGGTGTATTTTCAAGTTTTCAACTTTGTAAAATCCCAGGCTTCGATCGGGTGTAGAACAAACAGAAGCCAACTAGCAAAGCCCAAACACCACCTCTGACCAGTGAGTGGTGTATATGAAATTTCCTTACTGTTTCGTAGGGGGCCTTCCTAATGCATGCATGGTCAATCTTCAAATTTTTTATTTCAGCGTTTAGATTCCTGCAACTGGGTTTGACTACTATGATACTATCGCTATGGCAGATGAGGCCTAGATGCATGCATGAAAGAGCCAATTTACAATTGCAAACAGTTATATATGTTATGCATCACCACTACCTATACTACTATTGTTTTAGATGATGCCAAAAAAGCATATGGGGTACTCAGGGGCGGATTTTGTTGGGGGGGGGGGGGGGGGGGGGGGGGCAAGCATGGGCTGCAGCCTTCCCCCAGATTCATCCCTCCTCCATATTTGCCTTGCAGATCTGGTCTATTTGGGGGAGGAGGGCTCAAATGATCTATGGATTTGGGGGCCAGTCCTCCCCCAGATTTGAAACTCCATTAGAGTTGCTTACCCTCACCCTCAAAATCGTACTCACTCCGGGCTATAAAGTCCACCTCCCTCCTCTTCCTATTCTTATCTTCTAATTAAACCCTTCAATTTCTCTCTCTCTCTCTCTCTCTTTGGCGCTCTCTCTCTAGAGAAGAAGAAGAAGATGGAGCTCTCGGTGCGTTTGGTTTCAGCTGTTTTCCTCGTGCTGATGCTCCTCGCCGCCACTGGTTAATTACTTCATTCTCTCTGCCGCCTTCGTCTTCTTTAGCTTCCATCTCTTTCATACACATACACACACACCCACAAATGAATATATACATATGTACATATTGAAGATCATATATGGAAGCATAAGCTTTATTGTTTCACAGCATATATACCTAGGAATTTGCGAATCTCCTTGCGTTTTTTGACGTAACATTTTGCGTCTTGAGAGTATTCTATGCCTTTTTTTGTTATGAAAGTGTTATTTCCATTTTGTTAAGAGTAATTATATTTTCTTATTATTTTATTCTCATCTAGATGTTGCCTTAACCACATATATATATATATGTATATATATGGATGTTTTGCAGGAAAAAGTGAAGATGTTGTTATCATTTAATTAATTATCTGGTAAAATATAGGGGTTTTTAAAAGTGGAAATTGTAAAAAATAACCCCCCATAAATACAAAATTTGTTTTTATCCCATTTTTTTACAAAAAAACGTTTTTAGCCCCTTCAAACAAATAGTTACAAAAAATAGCCACTTTACCGCTTTGAATCATAATCTTTGACTTTTCAACAATTCACTTTTATTAGAAATTAAGAATAAAGACAAAGATAATGAATTCCCAAACTACCTTCAATACAAAAAAAAATAAAAGGGTTAAATTTCTATTTAACCCCCAAAACAAACCCGATAAACCTCCACCCTTTTTTAATTATTAAATATATATGTATTATTACATATAAATAAAATTAATTAAATAATAATAATTAAAAATTTTAAATATATATGTATTATTAAATATATAATTGAAAATTTGTTATTCAATGATTATTATTTAATTTTTAAATTGTAATAATAATTGCAAATCATAATTATAATAATATATTTTCAACTATTAAATTATTATTATTTCTAATAATTACTATTATTTTTTAATTATTATTTTTTTAATATTTTAATAACTGGTTGGCTCTCGAACACATGTTTGATTCCCCCTAAAAAAATAATTTACTACTAAATACATTTTTTTAATAATTATTATTTTTTAAATTTTTAGTGCTAATAGAACACACTAGTTCGAAAAAAATCAAAAAAAATTAAAAAATTTTATTTTTGGGCTTTGCGGATCACAAAACCCAATGGCGAACTTTGTGGCCCACAAAGCCCGATGACAAACTTTGTGGGCCACAAAGCTCGATTTTTTTTTTTTTTTTTGCAATGAGATATTTTCAAAGTTGCCCAATAATAGTCTCAAAAAATAAATTATTGTTAAGAAATTACACTTTTGTTCTTGAGTAAATTTATTGCCATAGCATTATCTTTGTTTTGTCCAATATTATCTAGAATAATTGATCATATATTGGTTGTGTTGATAGTGGATGGATATTCTCACACAAAGTGAAAGATAATGATGTTTATTGTGATATATACATTCAATTAACCCAATAAACATAAAAAGACATTATTGTAGTGCTAATGGAATACACTAATTTGAAAAAAAAATAAAAAAATTAAAAAAAATTAATTTCGGGCTTTATGGGCCACAAAGCCCGATGGGACAAAGCCCGATCGGGCTTCGTGGACCACAAGGCCCGATGGGGGACTTTGTGGGTCACAAAGCCCGATGGGAAACTTTGTTGGCCGCAAAGCTTGATTTTTTTATTTTATTTTTTTGCAATGGGATTTTTTTAAGTTGCCCACTAGTAGTCTAAAAAAAAAAATTATTGTTAAGAAATTACACTTTTATTCTTGAGTAAGTTTATTATCATAACATTATATTTGTTTTGTCCAATATTAGTTAGAACAATTGATCATGTATTAGTTGTGTTGATAATGAATGGACATTCTTATATAAAGTGAAAGATAATGATATTTGTTGGAATATATATATTCAATTAACCCAATAAACGTAAAAAGACATCATTTTAGTGCTAATGGAATACACAAATTTAAAGAAAAAATCAAGAAAATTAAAAAAAATTAATTTCGGGCTTTGTGGGTCACAAAGCCCGATGGGGGACTTTGTGGGCCACAAAACCCAATGGGACAAAGCCCGATCGAGCTTCGTGAACCACAAGGCCCGATGGGGGATTTTGTGGGTCACAAAGCCCGATGGGAGACTTTGTAGGCCATAAAGCCAGTTTTTTTTTTTTTTTTTTTTATAATGAGATTTTTTTAAGTTGTCCAACAATAGTTTCAAAATATAAATTATTGTTAAGAAATTACACTTTTATTCTTGAGTAAGTTTATTATCATAGTATTATATTTGTTTTGTCCAATATTAGTTAGAACAATTGATCATGTATTAGTTGTGTTGATAATGGATGGACATTCTCACACAAAGTGGAAAATAATGATATTTGTTGGGATATATACATTCAATTAACCCAATCAACGTAAAAGGACATCATTTTAGTGTTAATGGAATACACTATTTTGAAAAAAAAATCAAGAAAATTAAAAAAATTAATTTCGGGCTTTGTGGGCCACAAAGCCTGATTGGAGACTTTGTGGGCCACAAAGCCCGATGGGACAAAGCCCGATCGGGCTTCGTGAACCACAAGGCCCGATGGGGGACTTTGTGGGTCGCAAAGCCCGATGGGAGACTTTGTTGGCCGTAAAGCTTGATTTTTTTTTATTATTTTTTTTTTTTTGCAATGGGATTTTTTTAAGTTGCCCACTAGTAGTTTCAAAAAATAAATTATTGTTAAGAAATTACACTTTTATTCTTGAGTAAGTTTATTATCATAGCATTATATTTGTTTTGTCCAATATTAGTTAGAACAATTGATCATGTATTAGTTGTGTTGATAATGAATTGACATTCTCACACAAAGTGAAAGATAATGATGTTTGTTGGGATATATACATTCAATTAACCCAATAAACGTAAAAAGACATCATTTTAGTGCTAATAGAACACACTAATTTGAGGAAAAAATCAAGAAAATAAAAAAAAAAATAATTTCGGACTTTGTGGGCCACAAAGCCCAATGGGACAAAGCCTGATCGGGCTTCGTGGACCACAAGGCCCGATAGGGAACTTTGTGGGTCACAAAGCCCGATGGGAAACTTTGTTGGTCATAAAGCTTGATTTTTTTTTTTTTTTTTTTTTTTTTTTTTGCAATGGGATTTTTTTAAGTTGCCCACTAGTAGTCTGAAAAAATAAATTATTGTTAAGAAATTACACTTTTATTCTTGAGTAAGTTTATTATCATAGCATTATATTTGTTTTGTCTAATATTAGTTAGAACAATTGATCATATATTAGTTGTGTTGATAATGAATGGACATTCTCACACAAAGTGAAAGATAATGATGTTTGTTGGAATATATACATTCAATTAACCCAATAAACGTAAAAAGACATTATTTTAGTACTAATGAAACACACTAATTTGAAGAAAAAATCAAGAAAATTAAAAAAAATTAATTTCGGACTTTGTGGGCCACAAAGCCCAATGGGGGACTTTGTGGGCCACAAAACCCGATGGGACAAAGCCCGATCGGGCTTCGTGAACCACAAGGCCCGATGGGGGACTTTGTGGGTCGCAAAGCCCGATGGGAGACTTTGTAGGCCATAAAGCCCTTTTTTTTTTTTTTTTTTTTACAATGGGATTTTTTCAAGTTGTCCAATAATAGTCTCAAAATATAAATTATTGTTAAGAAATTATACTTTTATTCTTGAGTAAGTTTATTATCATAGCATTATATTTGTTTTGTGCAATATTAGTTAGAACAATTGATCATGTATTAGTTGTGTTGATAATGGATGGACATTCTCACACAAAGTGAAAGATAATGATGTTTGTTGGAATATATACATTCAATTAACCCAATAAATGTAAAAAGACATCATTTTAGTGCTAATGGAACACACTAATTTGAAGAAAAAATCAAGAAAATTAAAAAAAATTAATTTCTGGTTTTGTGGGTCATAAAGCCCGATGGGGGACTTTGTGGGCCACAAAACCCGATGGGACAAAACCCGATCGGGCTTCGTGAACCACAAGGCCCGATATGGGACTTTGTGGGACACAAAGCCCGATGGGAGACTTTGTAGACCATAAAGCCCGATTTTTTATTTTTTTTTTGCAATGAGATTTTTTTAAGTTGTTCAATAATAGTCTCAAAATATAAATTATTGTAAAGAAATTACACTTTTATTTTTGAGTAAGTTTATTATCGTAGCATTATATTTGTTTTGTCCAATATTAGTTAGAACAATTGATCATGTATTGGTTGTGTTCATAGTGGATGGATATTCTCACACAAAGTGAAAGATAATAATGTTTGTTGTGATATATACATTCAATTAATCCAATAAACGTAAAAAAATATCATTTTTGTATTAATGGAACATATTAATTTGAAAAAAAAAAGTCAAGAAAAATTGAAAAAAAATTATTTTTGGGCTTTGTGGGCCAAAAAGCCCGATGGGGGACTTTGTGGGCCACAAAGCCAGATAGGACAAAGCCCGATCAGGCTTCGTGAACCACAAGGCTCGATGGGGGACTTTGTGGGTCACAAAGCCTGATCGGGCTTTGTGGCCCACAAAACCCGATAACGATGTGCAGTTTCAAAATTTTTTTTTTATCACCCAAATTAGTACAGATTTAGAATGATATCTATCAAAATATGTTCTGTTCACAATTACAATAATTCTATACAGCCTTAATAAGCAATGTGAACACAAAAATTATTTTAAAAAATAAAACAAATACAAATCAAATTGATATCTTGAGATTGAGTGGAATTGTTTGTTGGAGAGAAAAAAACTTGTTGAATGGGAGTTCAGTAAGGTCGCTGCGATTGATGAAGAAGATTGAATGACTCAACAAGCAAAAAGATTGAATGTATGAAGAATTACTGAGTTTTGATAGTTTGATAATGGAGAGAAAGAGAGTAACGTGAATGTTGAAAGAGGAGAGAGAAAAAAAGTTATATGAAAGAGATAAGGGTATTTTGGTAAAAGAAACTAAGGACAATGTGAGTTTTCTATTTTAAAATCTCATTAAGGGTATTTTTGGTATCTTGCATAAAAGTGGCTATAAGGTGTAATTAATTTGTTTGAATAGTCAAAAACGTTTTTTTTCTATAAAAAGTACAGAAACGATTTTATACATTTGAATTAGAGCAAATATGAATTCCTCCCTTTTATATTTGAGTGTTGGTACTGTGGCAGAGACGGGGAACATGGTGGCGGAGGCGAAGACATGCGAGTCGCACAGCCACCAGTTCAAGGGGAAGTGCGAGAAGAAGAGCCACTGCGCCGCCGTATGCAGGACGGAGGGCTTCACCGACGGCCACTGCCGGGGCATCCACCACCGCTGCTTCTGCTCCAAACACTGTTGATGATGAGTTCTGAGAATCCATGGCTGTCGTACGTGCAAGGTCGTCTCCTTCAATAATTCAGCTAGCTAGCTAACCGTAGTAGTAATAATGAGTCTCTATGTACTGTGTTCACGAACGGAGGCTTCACTTCCGCTTTCTTCTACGGTGTCTAATCCATAGCTCTGTCTCTCTTACTGTTTGGCTCTCTCTTCCTTTCCATGTTTAATATTATGTAACCATGCTTCCAAAACCTCAATCTCTCTCTCTCTCTACACGCACACACTGTGACACAAATCTGTTCTATTCTATCATACAAACACTAGGGTTACTAAATTTAGTTTTTACTAAATTTAGTTTTTAGTTACTAAATTATACTTCTTATTGATCAAGATGATTTTATTGAATCTTTATGCCCCTTTATTTCATTAAAGGAACTTGACATTAATTGTTAGATTGTTAATTTCATTTTTACTCAATATGACATGTCAAGTATTGTCTAATGTACGATATTTGGTTGTGCTGATATTGGGTTTTTTTTATAAATCTTGGTCGATTGATTCATACATATAGAATTATAGAATATTACAAACAAAAACAATCTTAATATGAGTATTACTCAAAAAACTTGGTGAATCAATTCCAATGATAAAAGAATTTTTTTCGAGAAATTTCTATATATTTTTTGAGAAGTGCTTCTTAATTTGTATAGAGAGCATATATCAAAATTACTTAAGTAATATTATATCCTTTTGGATGCATTTGTCCATATGATCATTGATCAATATATTAATTTAATTTTTTTTTTCATGTGTGTATAAGTAAAAGAAGAACTTACATGAGATATATAGTGCGTAGCATGCATGATCATATCAAATTAAAAAAGTATCATATGCAATATAACATCTTAGTCTTTTAATCATTAGTATGTGCTAATTTATTATTATCAAATGCATTGAAGATAAAAAAATTGAAAAGAAATCAAAAAGCTTAATTAAGAAACATGCCTGGTTGGATTCAAATAATTAAATTGATATTATCAAATATTAATTTTGTTGAGCCAACTTGCTTATATTAATTAAGTTTTGATGATTAACAAAAATATTTTTATGATATAAATGTATTTCTTTCTCATAAAAAATAATAAATTTATGTTGAATTAAAAGTGGGTATAAAGAGTAAATTTATTTTGAATTCAAGGTGGATTATCTTTAAACATGTTTCCTTCTTTTGATTATTTATGTCTCAAAAGTTTATGTTTGAATTTTCATTTATTAATAAATACTTTTATTACTTATGCAAAAAGTATATTTATTTTGAATTAAAGGATAATTACTTTTAAACATGTTTTCTCTTTCTCATACAAAAAGTAAATTTATTTTGAATTAAAAGAGATTACTTTTAGACATATTTTCTTGTTTTAATCATTTATGTATCAAAAGTTTATATTTGAATTTTCAAATCTTAATTTCTCATATAAAAAGTAAATTTATTTTGAATTAAAGATAAGACATGTTTTCTTATTGTTGAAGAAAGTTTAAACATTTTTTGAATTTCAAACTTCATAGTAATCTTTTCTTTAGTGGTTAAAATACTTATAAATATCCCCAAACTCATTTTTTGAGTATCTATTGCACATATTGTACATCCAAAGGTTTCAAAAGCTCTTAAGCTAATTTTCAAGTATTCCAAGACTTTCAAAAATTCATTGTTCATCTACCGAAGAGACACAAGGCAAGAGGAGAAAAAGAGATTGCAAAGCCGAATCCGATCTTTTCCATTCAAACTGAGATCACCACTTATTTATTTATTTAAATATTATTGCCTTGCATAATTTCTTCTTAATTGCTTATTTATGTCCAAGTGTGGACAAATTATTTGTAACATTTAAATTACTATTGTGGATTGTATAGGTTTCTTAGAATCATTAGAATCTAGGTGAATCTAGTTTCTAAGGTAAGATAGAAACAAAACCTTGGTGTTTGTAGTTTTCTTAGAATCCATTATAATCTAGAAGTGTATCTAGTTTCCAGGTGAGATAGTGTGAAAATCTTGGTGAGATTAGTGGAACCCTAATAGTGGTTGAGGCCTTGGGAGAGTGGAGTAGATGTGTGTAGAGACACCGAACTACTATAAATTGTCTTGTACCTCATTTATTTATTCTTGTTATATCTTGTAACTTGTAATTTATTAATCTCAAATTTACATATACATAGTTATAAAATCTTAATTTGTTTAAAATTAAATAACTATAATTTAATTAAAAGAAAATAATTTATATATATTCTTAGAGAAAATAATTAATCAATAATATTTATTAAAAGAGAGAAAAATTTTAAACACTCAATTCACCCCCCTTTTAAGTGGCCATACCTTAAGGGACCAACAAATTTATTATCGAGAAAATTAATTATACATCAATAGATACATCAATTAATGAGTTTTCAGTTGGACCATAAAACCATTTAATAAGAAATTGTTATATGAAAACTTGTATTCAATTATATATAATCTTTTTGTCACGTAATCATATTTTTATTAGATAGCGACTTCAGCCCGCATAAATTGTAAGCACCCCCGCCCGAATATCCCCAACCACCCGGACTACCCGAACGGGAGCACTTACGGAAGGAGAAAGAATGAGACACAAGACAAGAACCACCCTGGCATGCATACAAAAGAATTAGAACAGCGGAAGCTACGCTATACACATGCATGCACTACGGGTACTCCGCTAGTATAGCGGTCACAAGATAAATAAATAAATAAACATAGACTCTTGTGCCAACATACACGAGACATGAGAAATGACCTAGCATAGTAAACAATAATAGGGTAAATCCTACTCAAACATCAGAGTTGACGGGGACTGACGAGACTGCCTATACACCATACCGACGCTGCCGCTATAAGCTGACTCCCTTACCCTTGACATACGTTGCCACTACCTGGAATGATGGAAAACAAAGTGAGTCGAGAGACTTAGCAAGCATAAAGAAAGAAAGGCCGAAGGCTAAACATATTCAGAAAACTCTCCCCAAAATAAACCCCTAGGTACACACAAGCCATGAGATGCTACAACACAATAGTATAGCATTATAAAAGCACATACCGGTCCTTGGGGCCCACACAAGACACACGACACCCAAGTCCCATACCAACCTGCCGCTGCCCTAAAAGGCAACATGTATCTCTAACAAACCTGCGCGCGCTGTCCCGGGTCGGTGCTCCCGTCACCCGTATGTCCTTGTCGATACTCCCGACACCCGAGCCATAGGCTCCATCGGAACGGTCCTCCTGTCCGAGAACTAATAACTACCAGTAACCATGTAATGCACATAAAAATGTAATGGCATAGTGAGTATCAACGTTATACATTGACGCCCATACATCCAGGCATCAGGCCATGCTCCGCCCACATAATAAACCACACGCGATGCATATGCCCGTGCTGGATGTAACCTTACCAAGCTAGAATGTTCATGTCCAAGCATACTCAATAAATGAATATCCTAACATGCAACCCGTACCCATGTGGATATCAAATCATGAACAATAATATAATGAATCTAATCGTGTAGTAAATCACATACTGACAGAGCTAGTCAGCAGTGCCTGGCACCAGTCAACGGCCAGTGACTAGGAGTGTCCATCCGACGGTCCACATCAGGGCCGTACGATAGTCTACTCCACGTCACTAAACAGCCGACCACTGGCTCACTGCTCGATAGCCCTAACTGAACCATAAATAAACCCGAGAAAACCATAAATAAACCCGCATATGTAGGAACCTAGTCCCCAAGCTGGGTTCAACATCATTCTGAAAGGAATGGGGGCGGTACAAACCCCCGTAGGCACACAATAAATAAAATTCTAAAAATCTCAGATTTAATTTAAATTAAAACAAATGAATAATAATTTAATAAATAATGCTAAGCGCCGAATTAGAGTAAGTGAGGGGATAAAATATGAGAAACCACGTAGTCTCTCACGGGAATTAAAAATCATGAAGAGAGAGTTAGGAGCTTACTTTTACACAGCCGTTTCTAGCATTTTTTGCACTCCCACTGCGAAGTAAAACGTTTATCTAGCAATTAATAAAATCATGGGTCACATTAATTAAATCTAACTGTGTAATATAAATAATTTAACTGTCTAAAATCCCACGTAAGCGCACCACAAATAAAACCCCAACGAGTCTCATATTTAATTTAAATTAAATCACGCTAATAACATCCTCAATTTATATAATTAATACGCAACACCGAAACGAATTAAGGGAAGGCGTAAAATTCACAAAATGGAAGAAGATCGCAAGGGTAAAGGGAGGTTGCCTCGTTTAAGCTGATTATAACGTTTTTACGCTTAAATTCCACCAAAATAATACACACTGTAAATTAATATAAACGCCCAAAATTAACAAAATTAGACCCAAAACGAAATTTCAACCATACAAAATGTTTAATACATAATTATTTACTTATCGGAATAATTAAACCGCGATTAAACTTCATTTAATCTCAAATTTCTCCCCCAAAAATGACCCTGCGCGCTGCTTCTTCTTCCCTTTAATTCCTCTCTATTTGCTGGTTCAAAGTTGGGACGAAGCTTCGTTGAAATTGGCTTTTAAAAAGTGAAAGAATTGGGCCACCAGAAGCTGTCACGTGGCAGCCAATTGGTGCCACTGCCCAGCCCCAAAACGACGTCGTTTTGGGGGCTGAGTTTGCTGAAAATTTAGCAATTTTCTTCCCCAACGGGCGATCGCCTCCAAGCCTCGAACCTGCGACCGCCTTCATCCTGTGCACGAAGGCGACCAGCTGGGCTGGTTGCTGCCCTCAGTTATTACTTATTATTACGCGGCCCATTAAATTTAAAATGAACCATGGCCACTTCCGCAAATTACATTTCAACACCCACAGTTTTCATTAATTAAACAAACACCCCCAAACTCCAATTCCTTCTTATTTCACTTACACCCTAAATTTTTTAAAAATTTACTAAATTAATTTATTTTATTCTATCATTAATTTCATAAAAATCCCCAAATAATTTAATTAAATACTTAAATTTCCTATTCTCAAAATTACATAAATAAACATTTTTCTTAAATCTCCAAATACCCAAATAAATTAATATTTCATTTTAACCCACAAATACAATAATTAATAATGATTAACCATTTCCAAATAATTTAATTAATTACCTTTAATTCCTTATTTTCCTCAAACAACATAAATTATTATTTCCTCTTAATTGCTCAAATATTCCTTAATGACTTTAAACACCAAAATCAATAATCAATATTTATCTCCAAATTTCAGGATATTACATAAATAATGTAGTGAAATTTTTTTACATGTTGCAGGTTGCCCATATCTCCTTCTGCACTTGTTTTATTTAGAGTGGATAAGATTATACCAATTTGTTAAGTGGTCCTAATTTATATATATTTAGTAAACAACTTATCTTGGTGGAAAGATTTATATATTCAGTAATAAATTTAATCAAAATTTTAAATTTATTTAATTTTTTATTTTTTAGCTACGAAAATATTTCATCGCTAAATAATTTGTAGCCTTGCAGCATATGAAAAAATGGAGTGTGGAGAGTAAAGTAGTAGCCTTATAGCATTTCTTAAAATTAACATAGTTTTAACCCTTTTTCAATTAAATATTATTGGTAATTTGTTTTAATAAATTTCAATTTATTTTTATTTTTTAAATTATTTAGCAACGGAATTTTCGGTTGCTAAATATATTTCATCTTGATTTTATTTTTTTAATTATTTAACAATGGGATTGACCGTCGCTAAATAAATTTAATTTTGATTTTATTTGATTTAATTATTTAATAATAGGATTGCCTGTCGCTAAATAAATTTCATTTATTTTTATTTTTTTTTAATTATTTTGCAACGGGATTGTCTGTCGCTAAATAATTTTCCTTTTGTTTTGATTTTTTTAAATTATTTAGCGATGAAAAATCCCGTCACTAAATATATTTCATTTTATTTTTATTTTTTTAATTATTTAATGACCAGATTGCTCGTTGCTAGATAATTTTTATTTTATTTTTATTTATTTAATTATTTAGCGATGGGATAGCCTGTAGCTAAATAATTTTTATTTTTTTAAATTATTTAGCGACCAAAAATCTCGTGGCTAAATAAATTTCATTTTGTTTTTATTTTTACTAATTATTTAGCGACGGGATTCTTGTCGCTAAATAAATTTAATTTCAATTTTATTTCATTTAATTATATATCGACGAGATTTCCCGTCGCTAATTATATTTTATTTTAATTTTATTTTTATAATTATTTAGCGACGGGCTCCCGTCGCTAAATAAATTTAATTTTGATTTTATTTGATTAATTATTTATCCCGTCGCTAAATAAATTTTATTTATTTTTTAATTATTTAGCAACGGGATTACCCGTCACTAAATAATTTTATTTTTATTTTTTTAATTATTTAGAGATGAGATTTCCTCGTCGTTAAATAAATTTAATTTTTTTTATTTTTCTAATTATTTAGCGACGGGATTGCTTGTCACTAAATAAATTTAATTTTAATTTTATTTTATTTAATTATTCAGCGACGGGAAAGCTCGTCACTAAATAAATTTTATTTACTTTTTTAATTATTTATCAACGAGATTGCTCGTCGCTAAATAATTTTTATTTATTTTTATTTTTTTAATTATTTAGCGACGAGAAATCCAGTCACTAAAGAAATTTCTTTCTATTTTTATTTTTTCTAATTATTTAGCGACGGGATTGTCCGTCGCTAAATAAATTTAATTTTGATTTTATTTTATTTAATTATTTAGCGATGGACATCTCGTCGCTAAATAAATTTCATTGATTTTTTATTTTTTTAATTATTTAACAACTGGATTGCTCGTCTCTAAATAATTTTTATTTTATTTTTATTTTTTTAAATTATTTAGCGACGAGATTTCCCGTTACTAAATATATTTCATTTTTATTTTATATTTTTTAATTATTTAGCGACCGAATATCTAGTCGCTAAATAATTTTTATTTATTTAATTATTTAGTAACAGATAGCCCGTCGTTAAATAATTTTTATTTTTTTAATTATTTAGCTATAGGATTGCTCGTCGTTAAATAATTTTTATTTTTTTAAATTATTTAGCGACGGTATTTTCTGTCATTAAATATATTTTATTTTGATTTAATTATTTAACAACAAGATTGTCCCTCAAATAAATTTTATTTATTTTTTTATTTTTTTAATTATTTAACAAAAAAATTGCCCATTAAAGTAGTGTTCCAATTGAGGGACCAGAGATCCTGGTTGATTTTGGTAGAGTTCACAAGGTTGGTCAACTATCCGAGTACTGTTCAGTTTTTTTCTTTGACTTTGAAAAGTTTGAAAATAACGCGGATTTTAGTATGTTAATTTCTCTGACAGGTTGGATAGGATTTGGATACAATATATATTGCATGCTCTTGGGTTAGCATTCCATTGGTTGGACAATCGAATTGATCGATCTGGTAATAGATCAATTTTTTTCAAAAATCAAACCAAATCAACTGAATAGATATTTAAATTGAACAAATTAAAAAAAAAAATCAAACTAACTGAGAAAAACAAAAAAAACTGAAGATTTAAAAAAAAAAATGACATCATTTTTTTTATATTTTGTTCGATTCAATTATTTTAATTTTCTTCAATATAAAGACAAAATCAAATCAAAATAATCGAACACTCAAAATTAGAAATTGAACTAAATCGAAATACAAATTGAACCAAATCGAACTGCCAACTTCGACTAATTTTTGAATAGTTATTTTAATTTAATCAAAATATTACTCACCCCTAGATGCTACATGATCCACAATTCGCAGGCACATAACAATTATTAACATAATTTAATTTTGGGGTGAAATAATGCTATACCCTAATTGAGTTTAAAGAAAAAATAGGATTTAGTACTGTAATTTATAAGTTGTTTAGAAATTTTAGTTTCGAATCTAGGGTTTAAGTTTTACACTTTATACTTTAATACATCTCATCGTAAATCTATTAAGATTTTATGAATGTGTATTATATATTTAAAAAATAAAGTTTCCATACAATTTCAAACTATATTAAAATTTTGTGTCTCTCATTTTCAACCCTCTCTTGAGTTATTGAATTTTAATTTAATTTAATCTTAACTATATAAAATTTGAATCCTCACGTATCTCAAATCTATCAGATAGAGTCAAAATATATTATGAAATTAAAAATTATTTTCCAATAACACTTTCAAGTAAAAATATTGTGACGTCACAATTATATCAAAACTAACTTACAATTACTATCAAGTGGGTTTACCACATCAAAAGTTGAATTAAAGAAATTTGTTAAAGATTCCTATAATGGAGCATCCTAACCCTTTGAAAAAGTCCAAAAATACCCCCCACCATGATGAAATTTGAGCCGAAGCCTAGACTTGACCTGGAGGCTTCGTTAGTTCCAAATAAAAGACCTTACCCAAAGAGTTGAACCCGAACCCTAAACCCAACCTAGGCCAATGTGGCTGTGAGCTCAAATCCAACCTGCCACATAAGACAAGGCTTCCATTACATTCACATCTGTCCACATGGAGAAATCATGGCCCTTTAATTGTTCTATAGCTCATCTATACAAAGACGCAAATTTCAAAGAGTTGAAATACATCATTCAATATTATCTCCTGATTGATTTGATTGTTAGATGACATCGATGGACTAAATTCTACCGTTTTTTTGTAGGTCAAGTTAATTGATTAGAAATAAAATCACGATCAATGATAGCTAAAAATATTTTTAAATTAATAGAAATCAATCATATATAGGTATTTGCTATTAAACAAATCATTATCAATTCCAAAACATCATCAACTCCGTTTCACAATTGTAATTTATCAAGAAATTTTTTAATATTATTTAATTCTTATAAACTAAAAAATACATTCATCAGACATCTTTCAATGATATGACAGGTAATTTGATCTCTTAAAATCACATCATTTTCATTCTAGTCAAACTTTGTGTTCAATTAATTCTTTTTGTTTATAGATAATTAACTTTATAAAAAAATGATTTTCAGAAAGGAACAGTTCTTCCACAAAATTCAACTAAAACATGTTTAGTGGGAAGTAGGTTTGGAGATTAAGATAATTTAAACCTAAATGCAAGAGTTATTGACTTCCTCAAATTGAACTCGGCCCGCTCTAAAGTCAGGGGCGTGTGGGTGAAAGTGGTCACCACCTTTGACAATGTGCTATATGTACCATTTATAGGGATTGAAGAACTCTTCAAATTTTGAAATTTAAGTGATGTTCTAAATTTTGATTAAATTATTAAAAATTAAAAATTAAATCTAATCAATAATGTACTAATATATATATATATATATCTAAGTGATTTAATTAGAATTAAACCCATTATGTGCTATAAATAAGAGAGTAACTGCAGGTAAATTAATGAATATTTCTGTGAAGGGCTTCAATCTCATTGTGGTATTGTTTACTTTCGAGAGCAAGCAGTCGTTGAGACAAGATTGTGATACATAAATATTTTTGTAGTAGCTTTTGTCAGTGACACCCACTCATTCTATAATAAGAAAAGCCAGAGAACGATGAATATATATATATATATAAGTATATATATGTGTGGGTGTTCGTTTAACCTTGTGTATTTTCAAGTTTTCAACCTTGTAAAATCCCAGGCTTCGGGTGTAGAACAAACAGAAGCCAACTAGCAAAGCCCAAACAACACCTCTGACCAGTGAGTGGTGTATATGGAATTTCCTTACTGTTTCGTAGGGGGGATTCCTAATGCATTCATGGTCAATCTTCAAATTTTTTATTTCAGCGTTTAGATTCCTGCAACTGGGTTTGACGACTATCGCTATGGCAGATGATGCCTAGATGCATGCATGAAAGAGCCAGTTTACAATTGCAAACAGTTGTATATATTATGTATCACCACTACCTACTACTATTGTTTTAGATGATGCCTAAAAGGCATATGGAGTACTCAGGGGAGGATTTAGTGGGGGGCAAGCATGGGCTACAGACTTCCCCCAGATTCAGCCCTCCTCCATATTTGCCTTGCAGATGTGGTCTATTTGGGGGAGGAGGGCTCAAACGATCTATGGATTTGGGGGCCAGTCCTCCCCTAGATTTGAAACTCCATTAGAGTTACTTACCCTCACCCCCAAAATCACACTCACTCCGAGTATAAAGTCCACCTCCCTCCTCTTCCTATTCTTATCTTCTAATTAAACCCTTTCTCTCTCTCTCTCTCTCTCTCTCTCTCTCTCTGGCGCTCTCTCTCTAGAGAAGAAGAAGAAGAAGATGGAGCGCTCTGTGCGTTTGGTTTCAGCGGTTTTCCTCGTGCTGATGCTCCTCGTCACCACTGGTTAATTACTTCATTCTCTCTGCCGCCTTCGTCTTCTTTAGCTTCCATCTCTTTCATACACACACACAGACACACACATATATATATGTACATATTGAAGATCATATATGGAAGCATAAGCTTTATTGTTTCACAGCATATATACCTAGGAATTTGCGAATCTCCTTGGGTTTTTTGACGTAACATTTTGCGTTTTGAGAGTATTCTATGCCTTTTTAGTTATGAAAGTGTTATTTCCATTTTGTTAAGAGTAATTATATTTTCTTATTATTTTATTCTCATCTAGATCTTGCTTTAACCATATATATATATATATATATATATGGATGTTTTGGAAGAAAGAGTGAAGATGTTGTTATCATTTAATTAATTATCTGGTAAAATATATGGGTTTTTATATTTGAGTGTTGGTACTGGGGCAGAGACGGGGAACATGGTGTCGGAGGCGAAGACATGCGAGTCGCACAGCCACCAGTTCAAGGGGAAGTGCGAGAAGAAGAGCCACTGCGCCGCCGTATGCAAGACGGAGGGCTTCACCGACGGCCACTGCCGGGGCATCCACCACCGCTGCTTCTGCTCCAAACACTGTTGATGATGAGTTCTGGGAATCCATGGCTGTCTTACGTGGTCGTCTCCTTCAATAATTCAGCTAGCTAGCTAGCCGTAGCGCTGTCTCTGCTGCTGCAGTAGTAGTAATTTTGAGTGTCTATGTAGTGTGTTGACGACCGGAGGCTTCACTCCCGCTTTCTTCTATGGTGTCTAATCCATGGCTCTGTCTCTCTTACTGTTTGGCTCTCTCTTCCTCTCCATGTTTAATATTATGTAACCATGCTTCCAAAACCTCAATCTCTCTCTCTCTCTCTCTCTACACGCACACACTGTGACACAAATCTGTTCTATTCTATCATTCCTACACTAGGGTTACTAAATTCTGTCAATTTTTTTAGTTTTTGAAATATGGGTTACATATTTGCTTGAAATCACAGAATCATCAAGAAATTTTAGTTTTTTCTTTAAATTTATGAATCAACAATAATTTGTCATTGTAGTAAGATTTATATATTATATAATTACAGAGTGGGATGAAACCAGAATCTCTCTCTGTGTATATATATATATATATATGTATATTATATAATTACAAGGTATGAGGTCATTTTTAACCCATTTTCTTATCCCACTCTTACGAGTTTCAATCCACACTCTTTATTCTCCTCTCTACTTCACTTCCTATTTCATTTATTATTTTTATAAACTTTAATTATATTTATTTTACTTTATTTATAATTTTAACACATACATAAAATCAATAATTAAATACACAAATTAATAACTAAATATAAAAAATAATTAAAGATACACATAAATAAAATTAATAATTAAATACACAAAATAATCAAATATACACATATACAAAATCAATAATTAAATACACAAAATAATCAAATATACATATATACAAAATCAATAATTAAATACACAAAATAATTCCCCAAACAATTCTACAAAAATTTTCCAAAAAATTTCCAAAGAAGACGTTATTTTCCTCAATCTTCTCCTTGTTCAGCTCGGAGAAGATGACATTTTGCTCGTTGCCGACACCAAATCTAGCCGTCGTTTTGTGTGTCGTCGCTGCTGGTAGCTATTGCTTCTGCTTGTCGTCAGCATCTTTTTCAAATTTTAGATCTGCAACCGACAGTTGTTGAAACTCATCGTCGCTGCTGGTAGCCATTGCTACTGCTTGTCGTCAGCATTTTTTTCAAATTTTAGATCTGCAACAGAAAGTTGTTGAAACTCGTCGTCGCTGTTGGTAGCCATTGCTACTGTTTGTCGTCAGCATCTTTTTCAAATTTTAGATCTGCAACAGGCGGTTGTTGAAACAAATATAATAGAGAGCAATTTTTCACTTCTTAACTCTAGCAGATTGAGAGGTCCGTTGGAGATGATTTTTAGTAATTTCCTCCTCAAAGTTTAGTTTGGCGAAAATTTGCCCCACGCATTAGAGATAGCCTAAGTGTCCGAAGAATAAAACATACCATTACTGTTACGAAAATGCAATTTATCACTTTATTTTAGTATTTATTTTGATATTTGTGTATTATTAATATTAATATATTATATATTATATTAATATAATTATAGAATAGAAACCGAACAGTCCTACAAATATGAATGGGCGAAAAACATATAACCAATTGGTTTCTCAAATTCACTTAATTAAGGGTTTAATAATATTTTAAGGGTTTAATTTTCAACATTTGATTAATTCCATCCAACCAGCAGATTAATTACATTTTATGTTTAATATGATGTGAGGAGTTTTTATTTTTGTTTAATCTTAATTATTATCTCAAATACATTTTGTTTGTAGATATTATTATTAATTTTAAAACAATTTTATTAATTAATGTAAAATTTCAAAATAATAGTTAGCATTATCTCTGTTTTTTTTTTTTTTTTGAGTAAATTACAGTATCACTTCTAATGTAAATAATTACAAATATCACTCATCAATTTTTTAAAGTTAAAACAACCACTTTGTTCTTGAAAAAAATTAAATAAAATTACCATATTATCCTTTCTCTTTTTAATGCTTTTCCCTCTTTCTCCACGAAAATGGAAACTCTCTTTTTCCTCTCTATGAAACATTCAGAAAGGGAAAAAAAAAAGACTTAATTTAATTAGTATTGATCGTAATTTTTTTTTTTTTTGATGTTAGAGTTTGTTTATTTGTGAAAAATTATAGTAGTTTTAAAAAAAAATATCTCTCTACAGAAATAAAAAATTAAAAATTGTTTAAAATAGTTTTTTTTTTAAATTGAAGAATAGAAAATAAATTTTTTATTTTTTAAAATTGTATAGTATTATTTTTTCATGTGATTCAAATTAATTTTTTTATTATTATTGGCCATCAGCAATTTGATGACCGAAATGTAGCGTTTCTTTTAGTCATTCCTTCTCAATTTCTGCAAGTAATCCTTGTACCATTTATCTTTCTATTCCGTCGAGCAAGCCTTATAGTTGCCTTCTCCATTCCTATAATACCCGAGAATGATTTGAGGTCATAAATAATATTTGATGAAGGGCATAAATGGACTTTGTGGAAAATAAGACTATAGGGTACACTAACGCAACTTTGGACGATCGAATTAGTCAGAGGGAGTACCCTAGACCCTAGATAGCCAAGGAAAATGGTATAGTATCGACAAGTAATACGAGTTATGATTTTAGGCATCAAAAGAAGTTGGATCGGGAACGGTTCCCGGTACAGCTAAAAAAAGGCAATTGTGATTTAGGCTGAAATACCGAATTATCGTACGGGGCATCCGGGAAGTCAATGGAACCCCAAGGAAGTTCATATTTGGCATATAGAGTAACCCTTCAGTAGTTTTTGGAAGAAACGAAAGGGTTTGTAGCTAAAACGAAGATTCGGGCCTAAGTGCAGTTTTTTCGAAATTGACGGAGGGAGATCGAAACGATATTTTTTCGGAATTTTAAAGAGAGTGTTTTGGGATATTTCAAAGGGTTATAAAGGTCTTTAAAGAGAAGTTCAGTTTTTGAGTCGGGGGCAAAATCGTAATTTTGAGGTTGGGGGTAAAAGTGTAATTTATCAAAAAATTAGGGGCATTAGCGCAATTAGTCCATTTTTTAGGGACTAAAATGCAATTAAAAATTAGCCCGGGGACCATGTTGAAAAGGGTCTAAGTGCAATTATCCAAAAGTTCGGGCCAAAGTGTAATTCTTGAAATCTTTTTACTAGGGGCATTTGGGAGATTCAGGAAAAAAGCTTCATAAATGACTTTAGAGATAAGGATGAAGTCTCATGATGACGTTAGAGATAAGATGAAGGCTCATGATGACTTTAAGGATAAGATTTGTATAAGATTTGATTGGATAAGAAAAGATTTGATTTGGATAGCAATGATTGCAGAAGATCTTAGAAGATTTTGGAATGATTACAAAAGATATTAGAAGATTTGGAATGATTATAGAAGATTTACAATGATTGCAGAGAATCTTAGAAGATTTTGGAATGATTACAAAAGATATTAGAAGATTTGGAATGATTATAGAAGATTTACAATGATTGCAGAGAATCTTAGAAGATTCTGGAATGATTTGCAAAAGATATCAAAAGATTTGGAATGATTATAGAAAATATTAGAAGATTTGGAATGATTGGAAAAGATTTTGAAAGATTTGAAATGATTGCAGAATATATATTTCTTGGTGGCTAAGTTTCCTAAACATATAAATAGGGGCTCAAGGCTAAGGATTCTCTCATTCGAAGCTGTGATACATTTGTGCTAGACGAGAGTGCTTCAGGTATAGTGGATAGAGCGTTTTTAAAGCATACGCGAGGCATCACACGCGTAGAGCACTTAGGCAGCACGTGAGGACCTGTAAGGAGATGGTTTGGTTAAAAGACTTGAGGAGTTGCACGAAAATTGAGGTTGGGCACAAGATTCGAGGTGTTCTGAGTTTCGTTCAAGGTGAGTTGTTCGCTACCAAAATTTGGCTTTCTTGTGAGTGGTTCTCCTCCAAAACTTGATTTATTGTGCTTGTTCTATCTGAACATATGGTGATTTCATGCAAAATGGTTTTGTGCATTAAAATGGTAACCGATGACGGTTGAATTTATGAGGGAGGTTTGTCCCTAAACGTTTTGAACTGTGCATTGCATTTTATAAATGTTGTTTATACGATGCATTGAATTGTGAATTGTGGCATTGTCTTGAGTTTTATGTGTACGTATGGAATGTCAGCCTCGGATGTTGTCTGGATAGTGTAGCCATAATTCTCCAAGGGCGTGACGGAATAATAGGGGTATCTGATGCTAGTGTGCATGTCAGGATAGCCGCCTTGGTTTCCGTGCCAGACCGTTTGGTCAGGGAAGTTGCACTAGGACGACTAGGTGATCCATACTGCGTTGTTCATGTGGGATGTCAGCCTAGGATGTTGTCTGGATAGTGTAGCCGTAATTCTCCAAGGGCGTGACGGAATAATAGGGGTATCTGATGCTGGGTGTGCATGTCAGGATAGCCGCCTTGATTTCCGTGCCAGGCCGTTTGGCCAGGGAAGTTGCACTAGGACGACTAGGTGGTCCATGTGAAATTTTGGAGTTGGGATTGTATGGTGGTTCTTGGATGCTTAAGGTGGGAACGTATTCTGGTGAGATGCGTTGGCAGCCCCATTTAAGCTAGAATCGCGTCGCGTCGTCGTGTCGTCGAGTCGGTGTGGTGGCATAGCTTTTAGAGAGATTGCTCTTTCCCCATGGTAGGGTTAAGCGCGTGGGAATTCTCTTGAGCTAGGGCTTACCGGGTATATTTGTTTATTTCATGTCTTGCATTATTCATGAAAAATGTGTTTTGAACTCTCACTTAGATGATTCATCATCTAATTTGGACTTTGTCCCTGGAATATTCAAACGTTCCAGGTGAAGGCAGCGATGCAAATGGGAAAGGAATCGTCGAGGAGTGACGGCGACTAGCGGATAGTTTACATTATGTCTTTACTGTTATGTTATTTACTTTTGAAAACGTTATGTAAACGTTGGTGCAACTTTATATATAAATAAAGTGGTTTTGGTTATGACCTGTTGAGGTTTCGATCTAGCTTCCGCATTTGTGTTGGTGAACCTGTCTTGGTTTATTAATGGTTCATAGTTGATATACTGAGAAGGTGTAACGGGATCTTCGGGGAATGGTTTTTGTGTTGGATTTTTGTTTGAAAAAAATTTATCCCCGGAATCTTACGTTACGTTAACGCTCCCGAGAATTGGGGTGTTACAATTCCTGCTCATTGTATATTGATTATTTATAAACGTAAGTATACTGATCTAATGTGTTGTATGTGAATTTCTTGGTGCTTCATGAGTCCTTCCTTAAGGGTCCAAATGGGATTTACATCACCCATAATTCCTTTTTGTGGATGGCTTTGTTGGTTAGGAAAGGATGCAAACAACTCACTCGTTATGTATCCGTTGGACTGTGTCACATAGATATATATTTGTGTATATATATATATATATATGAACTGTGAGTCTTTCTGCAGTGTATTGATACCTTGTTCTACTTCTTGTGGGTCTCCGTGTGGTCTTGAATGGAGCTTAATATACCCCCCAAAAATCCTTTCTGTGAGTGGTGTATTTTTAGATTAAAGAAGAAAAGAGACCTTGCTCGTCTCTGTGTTTCGAAGTTGCAGCGTTTCACGCCTATATACATATATGTAATTAATAAGCCCCATTCGAATGGAGCCCCATCCATTTGAATGACCCATGCTCTATTCGAATGCCTCCCTTGTTTAAAAGCCTCATTTTGTGCCATTCGAATGACACTTGCTTCCATTCGAATAGCCATTGTTTGATTCGGATAGCATATATATATACGCCATATATATCCAAAAAAGAAAGAAATCCATTTTAGCAAACTTCAAGCCCAATTTCAACCCCTATTCATCCCGAATCTCTGAAAACTCAAAACACAAATGTTGTAGATATTTGTCTTGGATTTCCATAGAATCTTGAATCATCTAAATCAGAGCTCATATGCGAGAGTTATGTTCGAAATGCCAAACACTGTCGAAACTGTATAGTCACATTCTAATGTATCGCGACAACAACAACTTCAAACCCGATTTATACCTTTATGGAGCCCAAATCTCTTAAAACTCAAAACATGAAAGTTGTAGATCTTTTTTTTTGGATTTCCATATCATCTTGAATAAGCTCAATCAGAGCTCAGACGAGAAAGTTATACCCTGATTACCAATCAATGTTGAATCTATTCAGAATAGTCCCATTTGAATGAGTTCCTCCCACTTTCGAATGAATTTCATGTAAGCTGATCAAATTGCTCTAATTTTTGCCTAAAATTCGAATGCAACAATTTCCTCATTCGAATGAATTTCCCTATCATTCAAATGTGTTAGAAGTCATTCGAATGTGCCTCTCAAACTTGTGATTTGCTGTAACAGTTTTGACCATGCTCTGTTCTTTTGGGTATATCTTCCTGTGATGATATCCGATTTAAGATCTGTTTAATGCATTAGAAACTAGACTTCATAGGCTTCGATATGATATATTATTTGAATAATTTGGTTACGTTTTGAGCCCGTAACAACCCGATTAATTTTTGTCATGAAATTCGTAGCTTACTGTTTCGTGTAATCTGACCCCATAGTGTTCTTTGGCCTATAACTTTCTGTTCCCATCTCAGAATTCAGATTCGTTTCTTGGGATGTAAACTAGATATCCTAGGCTTCGTTTTGATATATTACCCATATTATTTGGCTTTATATTGAGTCCGTAATGACCCTGTCAATCTTGGCCAAGAATCTGGGAATTTCTACTGTGATCCATCCTTTATATATATATATGCCTCATTCGAATGGTATGGTGTATCATTCGAATGTCACTTGTTGTTTCATTCGAATAAGACCCTCCACGCAATTCAATCAACCCTATATGTTTATGCTTATGCCTGATTTGAATAGCCCTTGCATATATGTTTATCCACCATCCGAATGACCCCTATTTAATTTTCTCAAAAATATACATCAATGTCAATTTAGCATAATTATTGAATGAATTTAAATGATTATATGATGGGAAAAATAACGTATTAAGTCTTTAATTTTCCTCATATGGTGAATCAAGATTTAACCTTAAATAACATCTCCCAAAATTATTTATGTGTGATAATTTACATCTTGAATGTGGTAAATGCTATGAAGATTGTTGAATTTATCTGAGGATGGTAAAATACCTGATATGGTAAATGGTGCTGAAAGTATGAATATTGAGAAACAAGAATTTAAATACATGTGGTTGGCAAATGTATATATACATGTTACATATATATATATATGTTTTGCACACCTATTATTTTGCGCGGAGAGAGAAAGGGTACCCTAGAGCACCTAGCGTGGGACGAGGTGGCCATAGTCCGACAGGTTGGCTCCATATTTATCTGTGAGATTTTATGAAACTTATGCACTTTTGCATGCATCTATTTATGGCTTAAGAGCCGAGAAAATTGATATTGAAAATGAAATGATGCACTCTTGCATGTATTGATTGATGGCTTGCGAGCCTGTGAAAATTGATAATGATATTGAAATTTTATGCACGTTTGCATAGTGATACATGGTGACCTAATATATTAATTTGAATTGATAAATTCATGAATTATGAATCTTGTATATAATTGTGGAGTCCTTGATTACTTTTCTTGGTGTCAATATGTTTTTGGATCCTATATATTGTCCATTGTTTCTCGAACTTGCTGAGCCCTGTGGCTCACTTGATATTCTTTGCCATTCCACGTAAAGGAAAGTCTATTATTGGGGGCAAGTCTAATAGGACTGCAGTCTAGGGATAGTGGTGTACGGAGACATGTCCTAACTTTAAGGATCTTAGTTAGTGATTTGGTGAGGTTGTAATAATGAGAATTTATTATGTTATTGGCATTTGAGCCTCTTATTATTTTATTTGGCTATCGAGCCTAGAGTTATGAGATATTGGGAATGTAATTGAACCTTGATTTAATTTCCGCTGCTAGAAATGAAATGAGTTGTTATTTGATTTCAGTTTGTTCTATATCATCTATGTAAGGACCTTCTTTCGAATATTCGGAAGCGGGCCTTACACCTGCCCCACTGCTCAATAGCTCTAACCAACTCATACCCAAGAAATCCATAAAGACACCTGCACATCTAGGAACCTAGTCTCCAAGTTGGATTCAGTATCATTCCGAAAGGAATGGGAGCTGTACAAACCCTTATAGGCACATAATAAATAAAACCCCAACGTGTCTCATATTTAATTTTAAATTAAATCATGCCAATAAATCCTTGCTTCGTATACTTAATACATGAAATCGAACGAATTAAAGAAATGCGTGGGGTTCATAAAATAGGAAAAGCTCACAAAGGTATTTAACCCTAGAAGTCTCCTAATTAAATTAATTAAGCAAAATTAGCACAATAACCGTTTATAATGAACGTAATTAATTTATGGAACCAAATTGAGCTTGTCTCTATATATTTAGTTGATTACAGCGTTTTTAAGCTCGCACGTCACTAAATTAGTACACGTTGAAAATTAACATAAACTCTCAAAATTAATAAAATTGGACTCAAAATTAAATTCCAACCGTACAGAATGATTAATATATATTTCTTTACTTGCCTGGCTAATTAAAATCGAATTAAACCTTGATTTAACCCTTAATTTCTCCAAAAATTTCCCTCTTCGTGTGCCTTCTTCTTCTTTGTATTTCTCATCTTCATTCTGCTTGATTCCTCTCCAATTTTCACTACAAATTGCAGCTTAAAAAGGCAAAGAAAAAAGGACCAGCTGGGCTACCAGCGGCTGCCGCGTGGCAGACCAGCTGGTGCCACCGCCTTGCCCAAAACGACATAGTTTTGGGCAAGGTTTTGGTTGAAAAATCAGCCAAAATTCCCCTTCAGCGCGCAAGTCCCAAGCTTCGAATCCGCAACTGCTCGCATGCCCACCTCGCGCGTGAATCACCCGATCCAGCTGCTCCCTCATACATATAATGCGTGCGATTTTATTTAAGGTGACCCACGACCCATTTTCGAGAATTATTCCAGTGCCTAAAACTTTCAAAAATCGACACTTGCACCCCACATCTGACTTTTCTCTTATTTCACTCTCATCCCAAATTTCCAGAAATCCATTAAATTAATTTATTTTATTATTTTTCTAAATACTCCCCAATAAATAATTATTCTCTTTCAACATTAAACACTTATTAATCACTGAAAATAAAAATTAAATCAATATATTCAATAATCTCCACAACACAATAATTAATAATTAATATTTATCTTACATCCAAAAATATTTAATAATCACCTTATACGCAATAATTACTAATTATCAGTCATTCACTAAATTATTCAATCCCAATAAATCAAAATCACTTCAAATGTATAATCTAATAATTATTAACTGTAATACCCGGGAATAATTTGAGGATAAAAAAGATATTTGATAAAGAGCGTAAATGAAATTTTGGGAAAAATAAGGCTATAGGGTACACTAACGCAGCTTTGGACGACCGAATTAGTCAGAGGGAGTACCCCGGACCCTAGATAGCCAAGGAAAATGGTATAGTATCGACGAGTGATTTAAATTATGATTTTTAGTGATAAAAGAAATAAGATCGGGAACAGTTTTCGGTACAGCAAAAATACAGCTACCAATTAGGTCGTATTACCGAATTGTTATAGACGATGTCCAAAAATTCAACGGAGTGTGTCTAGAACTAATATTTGATGTATAGAACAACCTTTAAGTGGTTTTAGGTTGAATCGAGTGGATTTGAGATTAAATCGATCAATCAGGCCTAAGTGTAATTTTCTAAAATTGCCTGAGGGAGGTCAAAACGGTAATTTTTCAAAATTTTCAAGGGAGAAATGAGAAGTACTAATCTTTAGTGTCTTAGTGATGGTGATAGAAAGATCTGGGACCTGAGGATAAGGGCCAAAATGTAAAAGAAAATTTTAAGAGGGCCAAACTGCAATTTCTGAAAATCTGCTCAGAAATGGCAGATCTGGCCGCGATTTGTGGCCAGAAAATCTAGCTATTTGGCAACCTAGCTTCATCAGGGCATGACCAAGGACAGTCCTGGTGGCTTGTAGGAGGAGATTTGGCCGAAAATCGGCCACGTGGGGGTCGGATTTAGCCTATAAATACCAAGGGTTTTTGGCCAAATTTGGAGCATCAAATTTCTCGGTTTTGAGGGCGAATCCAGGGAAACCAATAAGGGGCTTTTGATCCTTGAGGCAAGAGGAGCATTTCTGGAGAATTTCGTGAGTTTTCGAGCTGGGTTGAAGGAGTTTCGTGGGTGGCCGGAAAAGCGAGGCAGTTCGCCTACCGCCGCTTATAACCGGCCGTTTGGTGGGTTTTCCGGTGGCCTTTCTGCCTAAAATCGGTGGGGTTGGGATCGATTCTTCGTGGGCTTTCAGGGGGTACCGGTTTCGGGGGCATCGGAGCAACCGCCGATGACTGGCTCGAGGTTGAAAACGGTGGCGCGTGAGTTGCACGCGCCAGCCTTTGCTTGCACCCACGCGCCAAGCGCGTGAAGGCGCGTGACGAGGGGCTTTTTGGTAATTCAACTTCCAAAAATTTTATTTAATTATTTTATTAATTATTATGTAAAAATATTTGAGAAAATAGTTGTGTGGATATTTATTTTGAATTATTAGAGAAGAAAAATAGGAGAAAAAATAGGAAAATGTGAGAAAAATAAGGAAAAATTATAATTGTTGAATAAATATGATGATTAGGGTGCCTTGAGGGTTGAGGCGAAGTGACTCGTGCGAAGTTCGAGGTGAGCAGGCAAATCGAGGCGTACCGTGCTTTTCAAGAAGAATTTGCGCCTAAAAGTGAGTGGTTCTACCCGAAAAGAGACTTATAGTAGTATGTGAATGGTTTACTGTGAGTGTTCATCCCTATGGCTTGATTTATTGTGATGGTTTGTCCAAACAATTATTTACACATGCATTGAATTTCGTACGATAAATTGCATACATCGAAATGTTGATTTTAAGTTATGCATGTTATGATTTTCAGCATTGGCATGTTGTGTGTTGTCCATGAGGGACGTGGGTTGTTAACCTGTGACGTAACTCTCGAGTGTCAGCACTCAGAATACGTGCCAAGGGTTAGTGCTATGTGACCCACTTGGGACGGGGCTGAGATGGACTTCACCCTACGGTACTCAAGTGGCGGGGTTGAGAATGGACACCACCCCAATTGTTGGCTCAAGTGGCGGGGCTGAGAGTGGACACCACCCTAGGTTCCTTTGAGCAATTGCATTAAGGTCGAGGTGTCGTTGATTCCGGGGATAGTGCTAATGTGACACTCTTGAGGCTAGGGTTGCATTGGGTTTGGAATGCTTTTGAGTAGGAGCGTAATGCCTAACAATGACAATGGAGTGATTCCCGGGTTCATATGTCGAGGTTGGCCCTCTTAAGCAGGATTGGTTTGCCAATAGGTCGGTGTGGTCGTGTCGCATTTAGAGAGATTGCATTTTCCCCGGTTAGGGCTAAGTACTATGCAGGATTCTCTTAGGCTGGGGCATGTCGGGATTTATTGATTTTATATATGGTTTTGCATATCTACATGAAAATATTTTTGAACTCTCGCTTAGATGATTCAGCATCTAATTTGGACTATATCCCTGGAATATTCAAACGTTCCAGGTGAATGCAGTGGCGCCAAGGGAAAGATTGTCTTCGAGATGTAGCTGCTATGTTTAGTTTTCGTAGGTTTTGTCTATGATTACGATGTTTAGAGGTTATATAATATTTTGATATTTTTATGTGAAACATCGATTTGGTTATTGTAAAAAGAATTGTCGGTTATATATCATTGAGGTTTCGATCTTACTTCTGCTGATGTGATTGAAAATATCTATCTTAGTTTATTAATTATTAAATTTTGATATGCTAAGAAGGTACGATCGGTATTGTTGGGAAATGATTATGATGAAGGTATGTGTATCGAGAGAATTATGTTGTGTGTTTGATGTTGAAAAAATATATATTCCCGAAATCTCGAGGTAATGCTCGTTCTGAGAAAACGGGGCGTTACATTAATTGTTCCCAATCAAATTAATAATAATTTATTATTCCCGAATTATCGGGATATTACATTATCCATACATGACTTTACATATTTCTCTTGGCAATCAATTACCACATTCAAGATAGGTCAAATTTTTAATAAAACAACAAAAAAATAAAGTTAAAAAATAAAATTATAATATTTAAGTTATATATAAAATTATAATATTTAAAATTATAAAAAATAAATTTAAATTAATTAAACTATATATAAAAAAATTAAAGATAATTTAAATAATCAATTAATTATATTAATGATAATAATCAAATTTTTAAAATTAACTATCCATTTATGACTTCACATATTCCTACTGTCAATAATAAAATATAAAACATAATAAATTTTTCAAAAGAAATATGACAACATATGATAAATATATAAATAACATATACAAAATATTAATTTTGTCAAAATAACTTAAATGACTTATTTAAAATAATCTAATTTTGCCTAAATAACTAATTTAACATAACCTACCAACTAGTTATTTTTCAAAATTAAGTAATAACATAAACATATATAAGATTTGTACTTTTTTGCATGATTTTAAAATTAATTAAGGGTTTTAGAGTTTTGAGTGGCGACTTTATTGAGAGAGAATGAGAGATAAATTATGGGAAATAAAATAAAAAATTAAATTTATTTTTTAAAAAAAATTATTTGGCAGTCAGTATCCGATGATATTATCTAATATCTCAAGATTTCTCCCAATTTAAAAAAATCACATTTTTTTTAATTTATTTCAATTAAAATTTTATATTAATACTTAAGAATTAATAATATGAATTAGATATTGTCTCTTCATATACCATGCTTACACATTCTCCAAGTACTTTTTAGCTAAAAAAATTTATCTATAGGTTCCAAGAACTACATGTTTTCTATAAATCTAGGTTTAATTAATCATCTACAAAAATTCTATTTAGGGTAAGAAAAAAAAAACATAATAAAATATCAAAATAGAAACTGAAAATGGACGGGAAAATGATTTAGCAGCTGTTTTATTATAATATATATATAGATTAAGGGTTTTAGAGTTTTGAGTGGTGACTTTATATATTGAAAGAGAATGAGAGATAAATTATGGAAAATAAAATCAAAAATTGAATTTATTTTTTAAAAAAATTTACTTGGCAATCGGTATCCGATAGTATTACCTGATATCTCAAGATTTTTCCCGATTTAAAAAAATTTCCTTTTTATGTAATTTATTTCAATTAAAATTTTATATTAATATTTAAGAATTAATAATATGGATTAGATCTTGTCTCTTCATATACCATGCTTACACATTCGCCAAACACTTTTCAACTAAAATAAATTATCTACAAGTTCCAAGAACTACACGTTTTCCACAAATCTAGACTTAATTAATGATTTACAAAAATTCTATTTCGAGTAAGAAAAAAAAATAAAACATAATAAAATATCAAAATAGAAATTGAAAATGGGCGGGAAAAGGATTTGGCTGCTGTTTTGTTATAATATATATATATATATATTAAGAGTTTTAGAGTTTTGAGTGGTGACTTTATATATTGAGAGAGAATGAGAGATAAATTATGGAAAATAAAATCAAAAATTGAATTTATTTTTTAAAAAAATTTACTTGGCAATCGGTATCCGATAGTATTACCTGATATCTCAAGATTTCTCCCGATTTAAAAAAGTCTCATTTTTATGTAATTTATTTCAATTAAAATTTTATATTAATATTTAAGAATTAATAATATGGATTAGATCTTGTCTCTTCATATACCATGTTTACACATTCACCAAGCACTTTTCAACTAAAAAAAATTATCTACAAGTTCCAAAAACTACACGTTTTCCACAATTCTAGACTTAATTAATGATTTATAAAAATTCTATTTCGAGTAAGAAAAAAAATAAAACATAATAAAATATCAAAATAGAAATTGAAAATGGGATTTGGCGGCTGTTTTGTTATTATATATATATAGATATAGATATAGATTAAAAAAGTCTTATTTTTCTGTAATTTATTTCAATTAAAATTTTATATTAATATTTAAGAATTAATAATATGGATTAGATCTTGTCTCTTCATATACTATGCTTACACATTCTTCAAGCACTTTTCAGCTAAAAAAAATTATCTACATGTTCCAAGAACTACACGTTTTTCACAAATCTAGGCTTAATTAATGATCTACAAAAATTCTATTTCGGCTAAGAAAAAAAAAATAAACAAAACTTGAATGTGGTGATTGATTACCAGGAGGAATATGTAAAGTCATGTATGGATAATCAATATGTAAAGTCATGTCAATGTGAACAGATTTTGTGTAACGGCTTAATTTTTTAGAAGTCGTCTTAACATTAAGGCTGCGTTCTCTTTATTTTTTAATTTTTAATTTTGAATTTTGAATTAATTTTTAGTTTTCTATTTTGATAGTCTGTTTTAATAAAATTAAAAATACGTTCTCTTTGTCATTTTAAAAAACTAATTCTCAAAATAGAAAATTCGAAAACGCACTCTTTGAAATTTTGAAAATAATTTTTTAATAATATTTTATTCAATAAATTTGATTATTCAGTAAACTATAAATATTTAATATTAATATATTATTAAAAATATATATACATTTTAAAGTTGATAAATTTTGTAATATTTTTTCTCATTACAATAATAAAATATGAATAAATAAATAAATAAATATGTTTTGAGTTTAGAGTTTATTTTGGATGAAAACACTAAAAATAATTTTTTGTTGTTTTGAGTTTTCTTTATAATGTTTTTTTTTTGTTTTCAAAAATTCATTTTTAAAAACAGTAAAGAGAACACGTTTTCATTATTTTAGAAAATTAAAAATAAAAAATGACTTGAAAATAACAAAGAGAACGCACCCTAAGTTTTTTAGTTAATAATTTTTTATTTTTGTTGCTTTCTAAAAATTTTGACTTATCTTGAATGTGGTAATTAATTGTGAGAAAGAAGATGTGAAATCATGTATAGATAATCAATTTTAAGAATTTGATTATTATAATTTATATAATTAATTGATTATTTAAATTATCTTTATTTTATATTGATAATTTAATTAATTTAAATTTATTATTTTATAATTTTAAATGTTATAATTTTATATATAACTTAAATGTTATAATTTTATTTTTAACTTTTTTTTTGTTGATTTTTTAAAAATTTGACATGTTTTGAATGTGGTAATTGATTGTAGGAGGAATATGCGAAGTCATGTATGGATAATCAATTTTGAAATTTTGATTATTATCATTTATATAATTAATTAATTATTTAAATTATCTTTAATTTATATATAGTTTAATTAATTTAAATTTATTTTTTTATAATTTTAAATGTTATAATTTTATATATAACTAAATGTTATAATTTTATTTTTTAACATTATTTTTTTTGTTACTTTCTTAAAAATTTGACCTATCTTGAATGTAGTAATTAATTGACAGAAAGAATATGTGAAGTCATATATGGATAATCAACTTTGAAAATTTGATTATTATCATTTATATAATTAATTGATTATTTAAATTATCTTTATTTTATATATAGCTTAATTAATTTAAATTTATTTTTGTAATTTTATATATAACTTAAATTGAGGAGAAAAATGTGCTTCATCAAATTTTAGAATTTAATATCTACATTTGTAAACTAAGTTTGGGGGTTCTTAATATGTATGACGTAAGTACTAATTAATGACATTATATTCTAGATTTCTTCATCTAATGATGAGGTTACTACATCGCTGAAATCGGGTCGTGAATTATAGATACATTGGAAAACTATGAAGGGTGTTCTTCCAAAAGGGCTCTCATTGGCGATTTGTTGACTAATGCAATTAAGAAGATTCGATCGATGATCAAAAATGAGGATAACTGAAAAAAGTTTATCTGATTGATTTCGGATTACAACGTTTTTTTTTTTTTTGTTATGACCTATTACTATAAAACTTTTGAGGTTGTTTTGTTAATTGCTACTGAATTTTATTTGTTGGCTTTTGTTATAATTTCTTATGCAAGGTAAACTTGGTTTGCTGATTTTTTATTTCTAAATATTTTGGTTGTTGTTGCATTTATATCTAGGCAATTTGTTTGATCTACATGTTTTTTGTTTTCTTTTATTATTTAGTTTTTTTCTTCTTTTTTTTACTGATTTACACTTATGTATTTGCTCATTTTTTATGTTCTTTCACTTCTATTTATTTGTATATTTTTTTTAGTCCACTAATTTATAGTGGGTGTTTAACATTCCTATGTACATTCTTATTTGCATTTTTTTTTTCACTGCACAAATGATTCTTTTTAATGTATTGCACAAGAATTTATCATAATTAAGTTATAGTTTAATAACATACATAATATTGAAATCATAATGAATAAGAAACATCTTGAATGAAATAATTAATAAAACGGATCGAGAAATCACCATTTATACTGAGTAATCAACTACCTTGTTACTGAGAGTTCAGAATAAGACATGTCACATTTTTAGTGTTTCATGCATTAAAGTAAAAATTGTGTGTTAGAAATGATAGACATTAAGCTCACTCTAACAAGTCACGAATTCTATAGACGTTGAATACAATCTTTTGTTAAAAACACACATATGTGTTAGTAGAAAGACGATAATAAAAGTATAAAAAAGATCAAAAAATAAAAAAAAAGGTCAGACAAAAAGGGGCATACATATTCTGGAATAATTGAATAACTAATTTTGTTGTATGTTTGTTCATTTCTCATGATTGCAACGTGATTATTTTGTTTATTTTCTATTTTTTTATTATAATATTCATTTGTTATAACTACTGAATTATGTAACTTTCGCTTTAATGATTATTTTTTTTCTTGCGATATCCGTGCATCGCACGGGTGATGCACTAGTAAAATATCAAAATAGAAATTGAAAATGGGCAGGAAAAAGATTTGACGACTGTTTTGTTATAATATATATATAGATTGTCATGTTGGTAGAGAGAGCATTCGAGACTCTTCGCGTAAATCACAAAGGAAGAACCTTAACCTTAATTTTTGTATCGTTTTTTCTCTAGAAAAATCACTGTAACATCCCGCTCGAGCGATAGGAAGAACCGGAACAACTTACCCTGATGGGCCTACACGAACTTTCCAGGGGGGTCACCCATCCCTGGATTACCCCAGGTCAAGCACGCTTAACTTTGGAGTTCTTTGCCAACATTCAGCCCAAAAGGTATCCAGCTGGTGTTGTTTCCTTCCTTACACTATCCTCGATATATACTAACTTCTATGGGCTCTCGGGGTATTACATTTTCCCCCCCTTGAGCACATGACGTCCTCGTCATGCGACCTTACAACCGGTCCAAGATCTCCCCCCGATGCATGGCCGATGTGGGATTCGCCTAAGGTGCCTACATGCACCCCCCCTCAGGGACTCAGCGTCATCGCTGAGGTTTGCCCCACCACTGCGCTCAGAGGCTCGGGGGTCGGCTCTGATACCACCTGTAACATCCTGCTCGAGCGATAGGAAGGATCGGAACAAGTTACCCTGATGGGCCTACATGAACTTCCCAGGGGGGTCACCCATCCCTGGATTACCCCAGGTCAAGCACGCTTAACTTTGGAGTTCTTTGCCAATATTCAGCCCAAAAGGTATCCAGCTGGTGTTGTTTCCTTCCTTACACTATCCTCGATATATACTAACTTCTATGGGCTCTCGGGGTATTACAATCACTGGGGTGTGAGAGTGTTAAATGAGAGATTATGTAAGCACCATCGCCCGGATATCCTAAGCACTCGGACTACCCAAATGGAAGCGCCGACGGAAGGAGAAAGAATGAAACACAAGACAAGAACTACCCTGGCATGCATACACAAGAATTAAAACAACGAAAACGAAACTATATACATGCATGCACTACGGGAACACCACTAGCACAGTGGTCACAAGATAAATAAATGAATACAGACTCCTATGCCGACATACATGAAACTCGAGGAATGACCTGGCATAGTAAAAATAATAGAGTAAATCCTACTCAACCATCAGAGTTGACAGGGATTTACGGGACTACCTGTACATCATACCGACTCTGCTGCTAGAAGCTAACTCCCTTGCCCTTGACCCACGCTACCACTACTTGGAATGATAGAAAGCAAAGTGAGTAGAGAGACTCAACAAGTATAAAGAAAGAAAGGCTGAAGGCTGAACATATTCAATAAACTCTCCCCAGAACACTAACCCTAATCACACACAAGTCATGAGACACACAACACAATATAAAAGCGTAAATAAAGCACATATCGGTCCTTGGAGCCCACACAAGACACATGGCACCCAAGTCCCATACCAACCTACTGCTGCCCTGAAAGACAACAAATACCTTCAACAAACCTGTGCGCGTTGTCCCGGGTCGGTGCTCCCGTTACCCGAATGCTCGCGTCGGTCCTCCCGACACCTGAGCTATAGAATAGCCGAGCCATAGGCTCCCTCGGAACGGTCCTCCCATCCGAGATCTGTGCACTGTCGGTAATCGTGCAATGCACATAAAAATGCAATGGTGTAGTGAGCATCAATGTGATACACTAGCGTCCATACATCCAGGCATCAGGCCATGCTCCGCCCACATAGTAAATCACACGCGATGCATATGCCCATGCCAAATATAAACTAACCAAGCTAGTATGTCCGTGACCAAGCATACTCAATAAATGAATACCCAAACATGCATCTCGTACCCATGTACATATCAAACCATGAACGGTAATACAACATATCGAATCATGCAGTAAATCACATAATGATAAAGCTAGTCAGCAGTATCTGACACTAGTCAACGATCAGTGACTAGGAATATCCGTCTAACAATCCACTTCAAGTCCGTATAATAGTTTACTCCATGCCACCAAACAGCCGACCTCTGCCTCGCTGCTCGATAGCTCTAATCGATCCATACTCGAGATATCCATAAATAAACCCTACCACTAAGAACCTAATCCCCAAGTTGGGTTTAGCATCATTCCCAAGAGGAGTAGGGGCGGTACAAACCCTCGTAGGCTCACAATAAATAAAGTTCTAGAAGTCCCAAGTTTAATTTAAATCATACCAAATGAGTAATAACTTAATAAATAATGCTAGGCGTCAATTTGGAGTAAGGGAGAGGATAAAATACAAGAAACCACAGAGTCTCTCACGGGAATTAAAGAACATGAGGAGAGGGTTAGGAACTTGATTTTGCACGACCGTTCCTTGCCTTTCTTGTACTCCCACTGCGAAGTAAAACGTTTCCTAGCAATTAATAAAATCATAGCTTACATTAAGCAAATTTAACCGTATAATATAAATAATTTAGCCGTATAAAATTCTTAAACATATATCGCTTCTAATAATTTTTACCCACGTAGGCACACCACAAATAAAACCCCAACGAGTCTCATATTTAATTTAAATTAAATCACGCTAATAAACTCCTCATTTTGTATAATTAATACATGAAATTGAAACGAATTGAGGGAAGACGAGGGGTTCACAAAATGGAAAGAGATCACAGGGTAGAGAGGAGCTTGCCTCGTTTAAGTTGATTACAACGTTTTCACGCTTGAATGCCACCAAATTATTATACGCTGTAAATTAACAAAAACTCCCAAAATTAATAAAATCAGACCCATAATTTAATTCCAACCGTATAAAATGTTTAATACATATTACTCTACTTACCTGACTAATTAAAACTCAATTAAACCTTGATTTAATTCCCAATTTCTCCCAAATTTCCTCCATTTTCATCACTATATGCGCATCTTCTTCTCCCTACAATTACCTCACTAAAACTGCTCGATTTTAATCCCCGAAGCAACTAGAATTGGAGTTTAAAAAGCAAAGGATTGGGTGGTCCAGTGTACGCCGCGTGGCAGCTACTGGCTGCCTACCGCCTTGCTCAAAACGACGCCATTTTAGGTACAATTTTGGCTGAAAAATCGGCCAAAATCCCTCAAGCGCGCACGCTGCCTCTCTCCCTGCTCGAATCCGCAACCTGGCCTAAGCCTCTCTCGCGCGCGACCACCTGGCTAGCCACCATCCTCAATCATAATAGCACACCAAAATAATTTTAAAGTGATGCTCAGCCACTTCTGGATTTTACATTTCAGCACCCATAATTTCCATTAATTGCACACACACCCCTTAAATAATTTCCTTTACACCCGAACTTACATAAATTCACCCAAATTAATTTATTTTAATCATTTCTTATTTCCATAAATATTCCTAAATAATTTAATTAACTGACCTTAATTTCCTATTTCCACAAAATAGCATAAATTATTATTTTTCCTTAAATATCCAAACAATGTAATATTTTCTTTAAACTCCCTAAATAATCGATAGTCACCATAAATACAATAAGTATTAATTACCAACCGCTCCTAATTTCAATTTTATCATTTTCAGCTACTCCCAGTTAAATTAATAATCATTAATTATTTTCGAATTATCAAGATATTACAGATTAAGTGCTAGGAGATTGCTTGGGTTTTTTGGAAAATCGTGTACTATGTTTTATCTTTTTATTCACGATACTGTAAGTGAGTTCTTGTTTGTATCTTTATAATTCTTTTTGATCTTCGATATTTGATTGACTAGGGCGAAACCTATGCTTGCTGTGAGTAAGATCCACTTACGAATTCGAACACACAAGTTCTCTGTGTACTTTTGCCCTATAAATATATGCCTTATAGGCTCTCTCAATCATCTCCAACCCAAGATTTTCAGTCTGCAGCTTGCACTACTTCATCACTAATACCCCCACCATATTTGATAGATAAATATGTATATATATATATATATATAGTAGCGATGAGAGAAAAAAAAAAAAAGGCTTAATACATTTTTTTGTTCCTGAACTAATAAAAAAAATGGCTTTAAAGACCTTTACTAAAAAGTGCTCACTATTCACCCATGAATCAAATTAATTTATACACTTTTCGTCCCTAACTTAACAGTCGTCAAAAGAGGCGTTAAATTTTTCTCGTCAGCACTGTCACGTCACTCTATTATTTTTGTCAACCCTACCACATCACCATATATATATATATATACACACACATACATGTATATATATACACACAACACACCCAGCTGTGGATGCTGCCACAGCTAGGCGTGGCTGGGTTTGGGAACCCAATAGTCGAGCGGCTGGGGGTTGGGGAACCCAAGGTTCCTCATCAGGGGCCATGGTCGTCGGCTGTTGGGGGTCGAGGACCAAGGTTCCCATGGCCACGGTTGGGGAGCCATGTAAACCATGTTTGTCTTCAAAAATTTATATTCTTTAAAGACTAGACCCAGCCCTTCGAACATTGATGCATGTTGCAGGTTTCAGATATTCAGCAACAAGCTAGTAATTCTCACTCCATCCAACTACCATGCCTAGCAACTGAAGTTCTATTTTAACTGAAGGATTTCCTCCCCATAGTAATCTTTATCAATAAATGGGATGGCACTCATCTGCGATGCAGTTTCCCATTCTTGAACAAACAAAACTGATCCAACTGGGGATCTGTCACCAAGTGAAGTTCGTAGCCATTTCCCTTCTTGGATACTTTGGATGAAGTTCTGAGCAGGTAGCAATCTCTCCCTCAAAAACTTTATGAACTTCAATATCGAAAAAAAAATTCCCTCTTGTTAGAGAGAGGACAAGGCTGCCAAAGACATGAGATGCTTCCCTATAAATTGGCAAGCCTCACCATAATCAAACATCACTCCTATTTCTACAAGTTCCACTTTATATTTGCTTATTTCATTACCATAGAACCTCTGATCAATTATTGGGATATCAACTAGCAGATTTTCATTCTGCAGAACATGGCCCCACGATGAGTTTGGTAGGAATGACTAAGATAGAGGCCGATAACCTGGACTGCTGCCCAAAGAAACCCTCATTCAGCTCCCTCCTTTATGCATTTCAAGAATACTTTTGGCAGGCTACCCCTTCCTACATCAACCTCCGAATCCAATCCAACAGCAAGAACGTATTATCTTTGGTTAGAGGAGCAGACATTGGTTAGGGACTTCAGAAGCCCTAATATGACTTCTGAGAAAGGGAATAAGCTCTTTCTCGGGTGAAAACACCTGCATGTTTGACAGGTTGCAGATAGTCTTCTGCTAGCTCAAGAAAGCCTTCAGCTCTCCACGGATCCGATTAGACGTCGAACCCATTTGCTTCCATTAGCAGGAACAAGAACTCGATTCCAGCCTCCCCATGGCCATAGTCGGGGAGCCCAGCTATGGCGCGGCCATGGCTGGGTGGGTTGTGATATTATTATATATGTATGTGTGTGTATATATGTGGTAACATGACAATGCTGACAAAAATAATATGAGTGACGTGACGTGATGAGACAAATTTAACACCTGAAAAATGTATAAATTATTTTGATTTAGGGATGGATAGTGAGCACTTTTTAGTAGAGGTCTTTAAAGTCTTTTTTTATAAGTTTAGGGACGAAAAAATGTATTAAGCCAAAAAAAAAAAAAACATTATTTGCCATGAGTTTAGCAACGAGTTCTCAAAAACCATTCAGTGGAGCTATTGTTGCTCCTGTTCTGATCTTCTTGTTGGTTTTACTCACAGCTTCTAACGCGCAATTGTCTTCTTCTTTTTACGACAAGACCTATCCAAATGCACTCACCACTAGCTATCAGAACTTCTATCAAAAAAGCAGTTTCAAAAGAGTCGCATGGCAGCTTCCGTCATTCGCCTCCATTTCCATTACTGCTTCGTTCAGGCAACTACTACGGAACATTATACTATAATATGAAGGCATCTCATCTTCACCAACTTTGTATGGCATTTTATAATGGAACCTAAGTGTCAAATAATTCTGCAGGGTTGTGATGCATCGATATTACTTGATGAAGCTGCTACTGCCACCAAAGAGAGGAATGCACAGCCAAATAAAGGCTCTGTTAGAGGTTACAAAGTTATAGATGCTGCCAAGTTTGAGGTTGAGAAAATATGTCCTGGAGTTGTTTCATGTGCGGACATACTTGCAGTAGCAGCTTGGGATGCCTCAGCAGCTGTAAGTAAATACAATCCATCTGTATGTTAGTAAGATTTGTAGAGGATAAGTGTATGGAGTTTCATTTCCTATGATATTGTGATCATATATATAAAGCAACCTTGGCAAGAAATTCTTTCATGCTGATCAGTTTAAGGTAATGAAACCTGCAGGTGGGAGGTCCATCATGGACAGTTCAGCTAGGAAGAAGAGATTCTACCACCGCAAGTCGAGCTCTAGCAGAAAGTGATCTTCCAAGTTTTCGGAGCGGCGTCGACCAACTTATCTCCAACGTTGCTAGGAAGGGTCTCAATGCAAGGGAGATGGTGGTCTGGTTAGGTTAGTAATTACGACCGAAATATCACACATATATAATTGCCATCAAACGATCCTCTCAATTTCTTCTTATTCTGGTTTAGCTAAATATAGATATTGTGGTTGTTTGAATGCAGGCGCACATACCTTAGGGCAGGCACAATGCTTCACTTTTCGTGACAGGATTTACAACAATGGGAGGGACATTGATGCTGGCTTTGCTAGCACAAGAAAAGCGTGGTTGCCCAGCTAGTGGCCAAGATGGCAAATTAGCACCTCTTGATTTGGTCACACCCAACTCTTTTGACAACAACTACTATAAGAACTTTATGTAAAAGAAGGGTCTTCACTCAGACCAAGTGTTTTTCAATGGAGGATCAACAGATAGTATTGTCTCAAAATATAATCGAAACCCTTCAAGTCTGATTTTGCCGCTGCAATGATCAAAATGGGAGGCATTGATCCTCTCACTAGACAGGATGGGGTCACAAGGAGGATTTGCAGTGCTCTAAACTAGTTTCTTTATCTCCTCGTCCATCAACATCAAAAACATTCTTTCCTTTCCATGAACTGGCCAGTTTGTTTCCCTTCGCACGTTTCATTTTTTAGTCTCGTTAATTTGGTGTTTTTCCAAGTGTAGATGAATGCTCTAATCTTGTTCTCTAGCCACCTAATTAGATTATTCTTTGATTGTATTTCCACTTTCAATTGTGAAAAGTTAATATTATTGGTGTTCAATAACATTTATATATTGTCACTACAAAATCATAAGATAGCTATAAAATAGCTCAACAATATATATCAAGTTTTTCAATACTCCGCTTAGATATATCAACTTGCACATAGACATTGCAAAATAACACAGACAAAGCAACAAACACAAACAGTTGGAGAGGCAAGCGTAAATCACAAAACTTGAACTCAGATCATGTGAACTAGAGATTGAGTAACAACATGTCCCAAAAATTTAAATTGTTGGGAAATGAGTGGACGGCATCTATTAAGTTCTACACCACTCAAATTTAAATTGTTAAGAAATGGGAGCACAATGTATATTAAATTCTACACCACTCCTCTCACAATCAATTTGCATGTAAGAGCTTGGTAACAATAGACTAACACAACAAACAAATAGGAGAAAGTACATATAACACGAATCCAACCCAAGTGCTTAAACAATAATCGTGAACCAACAGCTTGATTAAGATGGCTAATAGGTTGATGAGAATTTCTAGTAATATGGTAAAAACACCAATACATCAAGAGAACTTGCAACCTGTTGTAGTGGCATAACCGAAGCCATGCATGCCTAACTGTGGTTGCTGGAAAAGGGCTCCTTCATTCCATAGAACACAAAGCTCAATCTAATCTCTCTTTACTTCTAGCTGTGGCGTGATCATAAATGTGCCAAAAAATAGATATGTGAGGCTTGAGGATTTGGAATATTGACGGGATGAACAAGCACTGATTGCTAAATTAGGTTGGAAGTTGCTTGACCACATGATTCAATCTCTACCAGATATGTGGGTAGAAGTTCTTATGCAGAGGTATAGGAGAAATAAGTCTTTCCTTGAAGCCACTAGCTCTCCTGTAAGGCCCTTTGGGCCCTATTCTCTAGAGACCCAAATGAGCCTAGCCCATGTAGCAAAGAGAGTCGTTATGGCTCCAGGCTTCCTTCTTCTCTCTACAATTGGCTGCCTGAAACCTTCCTTTAAAGCTGTGAAATCAAGCCTTTCCCTTTTCATCTTCCATTCACGATCGTCAATCACGCATCTTTCCTTTCATGTTAGCAACATCTATCCCCCTTGCAAATTTATACTTCTTCGACAACAACCTACTTTCTCTCTCTCTCGACTTCTTCTACGGGTTATGGGTTATCGAGATTTACAGGTAAGACATGGCCCTATGTCGCCATTTTCATCGATTTCAATCTTGGGGTAGGGTTTTGTCATGGCCAAAATTGTTGGTATATTGGTTTGTGGCTTTAATTCCCCTTTGCTTTCCTTTGATTCGAAATCATCTTCTAGGTTGGTTGGGACTCTCAGATGCCAAATCCGATCTTGCTTCTTTTATTCCTTCTTGTTCTATTTCCTTTGATAAACCCTAACCTTGCCCCTCTCTGACTCGTTAGAACTCCCCTCTCTAATTAACCCCTGTCAGCCAATGCCCCAAACATCAAATGGTCATGGCTTCGCAGTTTTCGACGAGTGTTAGTGATGTGTGCCCTAATACTAGATTTAGATGACGCTTAGTGGGCTTGTAATAAATACATTTTTTGTATCTTTGTATATATTAAATAAAAGGCAAGTTTATCTTCTTTCATAAACTTTTCAGTTTATATATGAATGAATCCCTAGATTTCATGCATTGAGAGTCTTATTCTTAAGGATTAAGACTATGTGACAAGATTATCTAGAGACAAGATTTCTTAAATGATTCTTGGTCCTCAGATTAATCGGATGGGAACCTTGATTAGTGAAGGATGGGCTGGCACAAAGTTTACTACCTTGATCAATATGAGTTACTGATGGTTAAGGATTGTGAGACACATACCATATGACATAGGGATGTCTCTACTAAACTCGCGGTTGGTTTTGGAGAGCAATGCACTGAATGTGACACTGATGACTGACCACATGGTATTGTGGATAATGGTCATGTTGTCCAGTTGCGATAGTGTAACTGATCCTTAGACTTGAACTGATATGGTTTTCTTGTGTATTGGTGTGCGAGATTTACTAATGCATTAAACTATCCAATTGCGAGATGGGGACGTTCTATGTGGTTCTATATTATGGGTATATGAAGACAGATGCTCATGGATAGGATCTGTCACTCTTGTTACCATTGATGAGATGAACATCCAATGTGATTTATTATTAGTGTGATAAGACAGTCAGGGCTAAGGTAAATAGATTATTAGGAAATGTGTTTCTTGAGGTGTTATCTAATCATATTGATATGATTGGATACATAGTTATTGAGTTTTGTAAATTTATCATTTTCATCACTCTCGCTCAATCGGGACGGTAAGTGATGGAAGAATTATAGCACACAAATATTGTCAACTGTAATAGGCTCACCTGAATTTAGACTTCATTGTCTTCTATATTATCTTAGACCGTTGCTAACATAGTTACTGAGTTTTGTAAATTTATCATTTTCATCACTCTCGCTCAATCGGGACGGTAAGTGATGGAAGAATTATAGCACACAATTATTGTCAACTGTAATAAGTTCACTTGAATTTAGACTTCATTGTCTTCTATATTATCTTAGACCGTTGCTAAGCGCTTCCCAAGAACTCTCATATCGTTATCGGGAAATGGAGAGATTTTTGTGACAGTGAACCTAAAAAGTCGCACACTATATAGTGTTGCATCTGGTATGAGTATTATGCACTTGTTGTGTTTTTGATATGTCATTAAGTGTTAATGATGGCGGTGTTAATGTTATGTGCCCTAATACTAGATTTAGATGACATCTAGCGGGCTTGTGTTTATGCATTTATTGTATTTTTATATAAATCAATAAAAGACAAGGTTTTCTTCATTCGTATTTTCTCCAATCAATTATATGATTGATTCCCTAGATTTTTTGTGTGAGAATCTTATTCTCAAGGTATTGAGATTGTGTGATAGGATTCTTTGGTAACATAATTTCTTAAATTATTCCTAGTCCTTATATTCTTTGGATGGAGACTCCGATTAATCGAGTATGGACTAGCACAATGGTTACTGTCTCGTTCAATATGGATATATTGATGAGAAATGATGGTGTGTCACATGCCATATGACGTGGGGATGTTGCTAGTAGACCTGTGGGTGGTCGTTGGGGAATGATCAGCTGAATGTGATGTTGATGATTAACCACATGACGTGGTGGATAATGGTCGAGTCATCAGGTTGGTGTGCAGGATTATTTTGAGTATTGGTATGCAAGATTTACTAATGAGTCGAACCATCCAATTGGGAGGTGAGAACGTTCATCTATGTAGTTTTATATTGCTGGTATATGAAGACATAGGTGTTGGGAATAGAATCTGTTGCCCTCATCGATATTTGATGGGGTGAACGTCCTATGTAATCTATTATTAGTGTGACGGGACAATCCTTAGTCAAGGCAGATTGAAAGTCAGGAAATGTGTTTCTTAAGATGTCACCTAGTCACATTAATAAAATCTAACACATAGTTACTGAGTTTGTGAATTTGTCATTCTATGACTCTTGCTCAATCGAGAAGGTTAGGTGATGGAAGGATTATAGCACACAGTAATCGTCAACTGTAACAAATTAACTTGTAGTGAGACTTCACTACCATCTATATATTGTCTTGAATCGTTGTTAGACACTACTCAGAAACTCTCAGAACGTCGTCGGGATTTGGAGAAGTTCCGGTGATGGGTCAAGGAGTTGATTGATATCGAAAGGAGTTTTGGTATTATCTGATTGCTAGCGGGCAGTGAATCTAGAAAGTCACACACTATATAGTGTTGCGTTTGGTATTGCTATCATGTGCTTGAAATGTCTTTGAAAATTATTGGTCAAAAGTTGACCCTTGTCCCCTCATGCTAATAGTGTATAGTGAAATTATATAGTAATCTCTTGAGTGATTGCTTGTATTATTGGAGGGGGGAGATTTTGGAAGGAATTGAATTAGGAGAAGGAAGAAAATAAGGGGAGGGGGGATTGATTAATTAAAAGAGGCAGGGCCCTTTGTTTTTTCCTCTCTTTACAGACTCATGTTGTTTCTCTTGTTCTCTATAAATTATTTTGTTGCCATAAATTATACATGTGAAGGTCATGCGTATAATTTTTAGACACAGGCACTGGTGATACATAGAATCGCTATGTCTGACACGGGAAAATGTGACTAGAATGATACCATTCAGTATATTATGTGTGGACCAACTAGGACCACCACATCTTGAAGTGAATTCAGTCTTAGTATAGAAACTGTTTTTGTACTCCACCTTTACATATCGAACAATAGGTAAGCATTTATTTTTGTTCATTTAATGAATATGTGTGTTGCTTAAAAATTTTATATTTCATTGCGCATATCTGATACATGGTAAAAAATTTATTTTTACCTTTACCGTCATACATGTGATTCCCTTTATACATTAATTGTTAACGAGTCAAAGTACTGAGAGTCGACTGCCTCAATGCAAGCAATCGATCGCCTCAGCACTCGATTAGTTTACGGTGTGAGTCAACTCCTAGTGCAGTCTCAACCCTTCTTAGTGTAGTCTATGTGGCAAGCAATTGAAAGGGTTGGCGGAAGGGCTGGTGGAGCCAACCCTTCCAATTGGACATGAAATAGGTAGAAATTAGAGGTTATTTCACTTGGCTTCTGCTTCCTCTGTGTGCTTCTATCTGTTTCTATCTCTGTTTATGTAAATTAATTGAGCGTGAGTGTCACGTGTGAAAGGACACATGGGTGCCTGTGAATCAAAATCCTCTGGCTAGCATGGAAAGTGGTGTACGTAATGGTATTGGATTGCATGTTAGATGTGGACAGACTAAGCCCTCCATGCGATGAGAAGTTATCGATCTTCGTACAAAAACAGTTTTTGTACCCATCCTGATATCAGGTTGTAAGTATATTATTTATTGTATTTTATATAATGAAATAACGTGTTGTTTAAATATCCAAGTTGTGTATAAGGTGTGTATTTATTGCTTCCATTGTGTATATCTGATGCACATAAAATTTTAAATTTTACCTGCACCACTGTACATGAATTCCATCATCGAGAAGTGGTCAGAAGCCACCGCCACCAACTGGCTCTCCCTCCCTCAAACACTCATGCACACTGTACTCCTTGGGCTACTAGACCTCCCAAACCCTAAAATCAATTTAGGGTGTTTGGTTGGTTGATGCAAGCCTAATCCAATCCATGGATAGGTTGCACATGATTTGCTCCAAGTTATTCCAGCATTATTAATGACCAAATTGAATAAGGATAATTAGGATAGCCAATTCCAATCGTTATCCAATTTTTGATTTAATAAGTATTATTGAGATTACCTTATCATATTTCAGTTTGTCTAATTCTTGATTTATTTGAATTAGCATATGGTACTCCTGTTTGTCCAATCCCTATTTTAGTTGGATTAGTTTATGATATCCATGGTTTATTTGATTCCTAAATAGATATATATTACCATTGGGGTTAGCTAAATCCAATGGTTACTCAATTCTTATTTTAATTTGGTAGCAAAAACAAACTCAATTTGGGTCAAGCCCAATTTTATTACAAATCATGCCCAAGTTTATTTTTAAAAACCCAAAACTTAGTCCTTATGTTTCATTAAAACTCAACATGCTTTCTTAAAAAGCATAGAATTATATTCACCTTGTCCTATTTCTTCTTCGCACTCATTCTATTCGTGGTCTGTTAGTTAGTTAGGATTGAAGTTTTAGATCATTGGGGAATATTCTAGTTCTTGCACCTCTTTTTAGTTAATTCTCATATTACTTTAATAATTTTGTTAGGTGATTTTGGCACAACTTAGCCAAAAGGCAACTGAGGAAATTTCGAATATAACACTGTGAGTAAGTAATTTGTATTATAATGGCATTTACTGTATTCATATTGCTAATCATTCTTGTATTCTTGATATGTTATGTTGACATTTATTTTATAATGCATTTGGAAAAAATAGAATTTTTGTTGCCTTGAATTGTGCATTTTATACTTATATTTGATACGCTACACTGACAGTATTAATACAAAAGGGAAGTATAAAATGTTGGTATCACGTGGCATGACAATTTATTTTTTGATGCATTAATTTTATATTCCTATTATATTGTTCTTTACCTCTCATTAAATCAGTGTAGACTTATCCCTCAACATTTTTAGATTTAAAGATTAACATCGACTCTAATAGTAAGGATTATGGTAAGCGATTTTAATTACATAGACCCTAGACACGCTTCAGACTACAATATGTCTTCACACTTCATTAGACTTGTGCATGGAAAAATTATGTTTCTTTTTTGTGTGTTCTAGTTAATTTCAAACAATGTAACCAGTTGATAAACTTCAGACCGATGGGCACTTAAATTCTAAAATAAAGGTTATGGTAAATTTTCGTAATTGATTTGGAATGTTTTAAATAATAGATAGTAATTGCTATAGTGTAGGGCTTCCTATTTCCTTATTAAAATCTAAGACTTCTTAGCGGTAGTGCCAGTCACCACCTCCAAAAATAGGCTAACTATATGGAAGGAAATCACAAAGTCCAAGGAGGTGATTCTAACAGGGGCTTGTAAGTTTCTGGGTGATGGAGAGACTATTAAAACATGGGAGGATCCTTGGATACCCTAGCAGGTCTCATTTAAACCTCTAAGCAGATTACCAGATCAACAGCCCCAGGTGGAAATTTAAGATCGCATCAACTGGGATTCACTGCCATGGAGAAACGAACGGTTTGAGGACATTATTTTCCCCTGCTACAGTTGACAATATACTCCTCATCCCCATTCACATCAAGAAGAGAGAAAATTCTTGGATTTGGGTCCCTGATCAGAATGTTGCCTTTACAACAAGCTCAGGGTACAATATCCAATCCCAAGTAATCTCAATCCAAACTCCTAATGACTGGAAGAAGATATGATCAGCTAAAATGCACAGTAGGCTTCACACGATGCCTTGGAGGGCGGCGGCAAATCTGATCCCTACAAGAAAGGAGTTAGCTTCCGAACTCTTGATAATGCAGTGTTTATTTTCCAAAGGTAACCCTGAAACATAGGGTCCGTTGGATCAAGTTTTGAGGTTTCTATTCTGAGAGATGGGCATTCAAACATGGCTAGCTCTTGCCCTGAATCCCAAATATGATATGTGGAAGCAAAGAGGAGCATGGCAACTTCCTGTTATTGACTGCTACTTTTTTGAGAAGATCTGGAAAAAGAGAAACTATCTTAAATTTACTGGGGAGGCTCTGATTATGGAGAAGTTTACGAGGGAAATGGGCAAAGCCTGGAGTGAGCACAAAAGAAATTTCCAAACACACATCGTCTAGCACAGTGTAAAAAAAAAAAAGGGAGATGTATGGCATGATTGGCATTCCCCTCCAAGTCATGTATCAAGATAAACATTAATGTTTGTCTGAGGCATTACTCCGTTGGTAAAGGAAGAATCTTCTAGGGTGATGTTCTTTGGGCTCTCAAGTTCTATGTTTGAGGCTTGATTAGGAGAGGAAACTCAGTGGCCAGGAGCGATATTGAAAAATTAAAAAATATTTGTCGCTCTTTCATTTGTGGTTGTGCTAGGGATCGAAACTGGTTGTCAGGTCCTCTGATTTACATCTCCTACTGATATTATGGGGTCAAATAGTAGAGATGCTCGTGATGGTATGTTAATAAAAAAAAAAAAAAAATAAACATTGAAGCAGTTTTCTAAGGATGGCTGCATGGATGCAGTGATTGCTAGAAACGAGAGGCCAGCAGTTCTATGGGCATGTTTTAAAAATGGAGTTTCTGCTCCACCAATTAAAGAGCACGTTGCCAGGCATGCTGTCATGAAGGCTGATGGTAGAAATTGTCCTAAAATTATTCTTGAAACTGATTCCCAGATCCCTGCCCTTGCTAATCCATTCACTGGCATGCTCAAAGACCAGTCCGATATTCAGAGCTTCCTTGCCAAGAAAGATCAACGGAGAATTGTCCATATTCCAACTTCCATTCACTGGCATGTTTAAAGATTACTGTTGATATAGAGCCTGATATTTTGCCTATTAATGTCTTAGGAATCTGTCATTTAGAGTCCGGTAATATTCCTTTTTTGGGCCCTCTTGAAGAGAATAGTGTGTTTTTCTTTTTCCTAATTAACAATTTTTTTTTTCTGTCAGTGTAATTAACAGAATTTCCGTAGGCTCAGTTCTTGTATCATGATATAATCTTTACTTAATCGCAAGAAAAAAGAAATAGTAGTGCACAATGACAATATTTTTTTTCTTGTAAAATTATACGTTAACACAATGTTTGTGTAAAATACATAATCAGAATATTGTTGTAATAATATTCTTACAAATTTAATTATTATATATTTTCACATTCTTAAAAACTAAATATGAGAAAAATTATATCATCTTAGCCCCACAAATATGATACAATAGTAAAACACTTGAAGTTTCACATGGAGTATCAAGATTCGAATTAGTGCAGCAACTTACTAAAAAATTTAAGTCTTGCATGGATTATACTAAATGTCCATCTTTGAATGTGTATAAACTGTATCTGTATTCGAATTTACTTGAAGAGTGCATCAGGCTGGAAGGTCATCTGCCCCTAAGGATTGGTCAAGCAAAACTCAAACACCTCAAATAAATAAATAAAAATTATATCATCTTATATGGCAGTATTTAAGCAAAAACATTATTTATATAGAATATTTATCAGTTCTTAAATGTATTTATTTATATAGAATATAGAACAAAAGTTCCAAGAGTTGACTGTTACATTTTGAAAAAGAGACCCACAAGTTAAATTTTCCAAAAACTATTTTATTAGAATAATAAAAAAGTTAGACTGCGTCTTTGTCATTTTCAAACTATTTTTAATTTTTAATTTTTTAAAACAATAAAAATACATTTATTTTGTTATTTTTAAAAATACATTTTCAAAAATAAAAAAAAAAATTATTAAGAAAACCCAAAACAACAAATATTGTTTTGGTTGTTTTTAGTCAAAATAATCTCTAAATCCAAAATATGAAAAACACAATCCATTTTTCATGTTTTAACTCTATATTATAATTAAAAATATAAAATAACATAGAATATATTATTAAATATATTATACTTATGTATAATAATATTTAATATAAATTATCACTCAAATATCAATAATTTATTAATCAAATTTATTATTTATTTTAATAGTAAAATTTTATTAAAAATAGTTAATTTTATTATTTAATAATCAAATTTATTGAATAAAATATTATAAAATAAATTTTCTCAAAATTCTAAAGTAAATTTTTTTAATTTTCTGTTTTAAGAAAATAATTTTTTTAAATGACAAAAAGAATATATTTTTAATTTTTTTAAAAACAGACTATCAAAATAAAAAATTAAAAATAAATCAAAAATTAAAAATTAAAAACACAAAAAGAACGGAGTCTCAATAATTCTCACACAAGACATTCACATCAGAGTTGGGGCAAAAAATAACAAGTAATTTTCACAGAAGTACTACTTTACCAGCTACTATGACAGATTGCGTGAAAAAAAAAACACCTGACAGATTGATAAGGCGATGGCAGGAAAGTTATGGGAGTTTTGGTAGTTCAAACAAGCAGGGGTAGAACAATCTATCACTTGCTTATTCAGATGAAAACTAGTGACTCTTAACTATCAACATAACAGAGAGATGAAGACGGGGAATGCCAAGTTGATAGCAGGCTAAGTGAGATACTCATGCTTGAGCGCATCGCGAGCAGTAATTCTTTTGCTTGGGTCCAGACACAGCATTTTCTGGTACGTATAAAACACATTGTTAAATCACCTAATTTGCATGGAGTAATATGGAGCTGTAAATCTAATACATGGCTGTGAAGCTTTTATTCTAAAGTTGTTATTATCCTAATGAATGGCCTCACACCATGTAAAAGAATTACAGTTTCTCATGATAGAGAGCTAGTTCATCTTACACATGCTCAAGTATAGTAGATTAAACTTACAGAGAGAAGATTGACTCCGGCAGGTTCAAGATCTTGGAACACCTTTGCCAGCTCCTGGCAATGCAGTAAATTGAAAATGAAATTATTTCAATGTCCAAAAAGATCAGAGGATTGAAGAAAGCACCCATCAAGGAAGAATTACCTTAGGATTGCTCTTGGGTAGATGATTAATCTGTTCAGATAAAGAGGTCACCCCAGGCCAAGTTTCTTCATTTGGTGTGCCCAAAATGCTACATACAGAATCTATTTTAAGATTGCTGCACTATAATTCTACTGGGTTTTATAAGCTAGGTGCGATACCTAAATATTGAGAGCAGTAGATCAATTTCAGTCCTGCCGGTGAAAAGAGGCTGCCAGATTACCATCTCAGCGAATGTGCAACCAACAGACCAGATGTCAACAGCAGAAGAGTATTGGTGTGAGCCAAGCAAAATTTCTGGAGCCCTGTACTTGGGAGTTCCTACCTATAGAGATGGCCAAAAATTTGAGAAAACAAACATGAATCCGAGCAGATGTATTGTATGATACAAAATAACATAAATAAGAACAAGAAAAAAGAAACAGTATTTCCTGTCAACTAACATCATCCGTGAATGCATGTAAATTGTCAGAAAAAGAGGGAAAGGAAGAAAAATAAGGAGCACAATTTGTCAAAACATCACCAGCAGCAAAATTCTTAAATTGGTTTCATTGAACCAAGCTGACAATTCAACAATGCAACGATACAGTTAGCAGATTAAGACTAAAAGCAGGCCAAGAATGTACATGTGATTACTAATACCTGTTCAGTATATGACTTCAAGGGAACACCAACTGGCCTAGCCAATCCAAAGTCTGCTACCTTCACTCTGTTTTCTCTGAGATCTATCAACAAATTTGCAGGTTTTAAATCTCGGTGAAGAATCTTACGTGCATGACAGTAAGCCACACCAGACAGAATGTGACGCAGATAGTCCTGCAAAGAGAGAGTCGAATCACCATGAACCACATGACAGATTAAGCATTTATGGTTTACATTTTATTTTAATCTAGCCCTGTCTCTGCCTGCTTTTCGTTCCCCTTTTAACTTAGGTGGAACTTTGCTACCAGTATAGACTTAGGTTTCTGGGAAATTGTACGTGCCACATATTCTATACTTGTTACAGTTATTTGAGTTACTTGCATTAAAAATACTGAAAAACAATGTAACCAGATAATTTCCCAACATTTACCTAGTCTTCTTTGTTAGCATGCTGCAATTAAACAATGTGGTGTGAGTCATGTGACAATAATTGATTCCTGAATGTCTCCATAGCTTTACCCCTATTTTATGTAAAGAATTGCAAGAAATAAAGTTATCATTTTCCACTGAGACAATGACGGTTCTGTTCCTGATTCCAATGTCCATGCCTATAGATTCCTACAATAATTACTTAACAGAAAACGCGCAACCACAAGCATTCATATGCACAGATCTCACCCACTTTTATAGCTTGAGAATCCCTAGGAAGTTCTATTCCCTTCATAAATGTCAAGAGATTTAAGTCCAGATGCTCGAACACGAGATACACAGATTTTTCTTCGTTCAAGACATCCAGCAACCTGTTATGTACCACCATAATTAGAGGAATATATCACATGCCATTCGAGTAAAATAGACCAGGAAATGCATAACTAAATTCAAAACATGACGGAAAATTAGAGTTCGACTTATGCATACATGACACTAAAACTATACAGAAAGGTACATGACCTGTGAACAAAGTAAAACAATGGGAACCACAAAACAGGCGCTACCACAAAAAAGAAACTACCTAAGAAGAAATAAGAGGAATTATTAGGCTTCGTCATGTAGTAAGGTGAGGAGCAAACCTGACAATATTATCATGCTTCGTCTCTTTTAGAATGGAGGCTTCCCTTATTACCTCGCCTGGGACACCATCACGATCACCGAGGAAGAAAATCTTCTTAACAGCGACCATTTTTTCATCTAAAGTATCATAACATTTGTAAACCTCACCATAACCTCCTTCTCCAATCTTATCGATTCCCAGGTACTGTCGACCAACCCACATCATAAATAGCAAGTGAGGTAGTGAGAAAAAAATTTAAAATTAACCATTTTCTCTCTCTTTACCCTGTCCATGAAATCAAGTTGAAACTTGCAAGACCTGCGAAAATGAAATAAAAGTACATGACTAAGCAGAAAATCCGATAAGGAAAACGATCAGACAGAAATGCAAGAAAGAAATTCTCACTTAACAAGCCAAACTATATAAAAGATGAGTGGACCATTTTGCAAACAAATATACCGAAGCATTAAGAAATGGCATGATTTATGGATGAATAGATTAAAAAACCCCAACCATCTAGTGTTAATCTGATCGGTTAGAGGAAAATTTTAAACAAACTTTAGAATGGCATGTGAATACAAGAGATGGGACATTTTTTAAGTCCATTAGTCGCTTGGGGGAAACAACTCGATAAGATAGGCATCAACATGAAATAATGTTCTAATAGTAGTCGCAACGGTATATATTGATAACTGTAAATTTCTGTCCCGCTCCTTTTCATTAGGAAGGTTAACACAATACCATTCTTTGAAGGGGAAAAAGGAAAAAAATTGTATCTCATTATTCGTCTCACCAATTTGTGCAAATTGTCCTGCACGTGCTAGCAATCATTAAATAGTCGGAAACTTACTTATCCTACCACAAAACAGAAATTAATAAGCGAAGTTAAAATGTTCTTATAACAACTTTCTGAATATCTGTTCATAACTTAGGGTTCCGTTTTCTTTCTAAATTCCGGTATCCACCTATTTAGGTGCAGCTATAGGCATAAAGCACTGCAGAAAATGATACATCTAAAACTTGGCAATCAAGGGCAATTTTGAACACAATTTCTTGCTACCACGTTATCCTGATGTATCAGAAGAAGAAACCAAGCAAATCTGAATCCATACAAGTAAATTTACAAGAACTGACAGTAAAAGAAGCAATAGCTTCCAATTGATGTGTTCTTTGCCAAATATATTATGTAACCAAAAACTAGAAAATGAATACATCATTGATCCGTGCCAAAAGTGAATTAAGGAGAGCAGTAAACAAGGAAAAAAAACTGGAAATGAAAAGAGAAGATAAATCATAGGAGAAGAAATGCAAACAAAGCAGTAAAGCAAGAAAGAAGATTGAATCGAATAGTATCATTATGGCGCAAAACCAAAAGAATAAAAAAAAACGAAGTTGAGAGATCACCTGGAGAAGTTGGAGAGTGAATTTAGTCGTAGCCGCGAAATTGTTCGAGTGAGGATCGGATCTAAGAATTTAGTCTTGAAAGAAAAGTGAGAAAAAAAATTTAAAAAAAAAAGCAATTAAATAGCAGCAACATAATGGCATTTTTCGCTAAAACTCATCTATTTTTTAATCTTTTCGTAATCTTAAATTTGTATAATAAAATAGTTTTTAGTAAAATTAATGAAAAAAACTCTTTTTTTAATTATTAATCAAACATATATGATAACACTAAAAATAGCTTTTTGATGATCCAATCAAACTCTAGTAATTTTGTCTTTAATAATAATTATTGTAGTAGTTCATACTTTTTACATAAATGAATATTTCAAAAGTAAAATTTATAGCTATAATATATACAAGCTTTTAAATTTAATTTAATTTTAAATATGCAATAACAACAATAATGGAACATCATTAAATCCAGCAGGTCCAGAAAAGTATACGCTATTAGTTATTCAGGAGAAATAAACCAATAAGATAGCCATCATCACAAAATTGAAGATGAAATAGTAGTAGCAACAATAAATCTTGATGTAAATTTCTCTTTCTCTTGTTTTCAGGATAAGGAAGGTTGAGGAAGGAAAATTTGTATCTCGTTACTCCTTTAAATGATTTATGCACATTATCCTCAACATGTGTTATTGCTCATCAAATAGTCCCAAACTTACTTCCCCAACAACAAAAATTAATAAGCAATGTTAATTCTTATAAGGCCTTTCTGAATAACTGTTCATAACTAGGGCTCAGTTTTCTTCCAGATTCTACTATCCATTTATTAAGTTAAAGGTGTACGCATAAAACACTGCAGAGATAATACATCTAAATCTTGACAATCAAGGACAATTTTCAACACAATTTCTTGTCACCAGGCTATCCTGACCAATCAGAAGCAGAAACCATAAGAATCTCGATCCATACAAGAATCTCGAACCGATTAATTTGCTGTACGCTAAATATATTAAGTACATATTAGAAACAGGAACTAATTCAAAAATCATTCATCTGCGCCAAAAGCAAGTTAAGGAGATCAGTAATTTCTGGCTATAAGGAAAAGAACTTGTAATCAAGAGAGAAAGATAAATCACCGGAGACTGAAGTTAAATTGAAGAAATGAAAACAAAAAAGGAAAGCGATAAAGAAGATTGAATCGAACAATATCGTTACGGCGATTTACAAAAAAGAATCAGAAAAATCAGTCCACGGATGGATTGTACCTTGAAGTTCAGAAATCACCTGGAGAAGTTGGAGAGGTGACCTTTGCGCTTACTGCGAAACTCTTCGGTTGAAGGTCGATTTTGAGAATTTATAGTCTGTGGAAACGGAAAAGCGGGAAAGTAACCGTATTTAAGCTTTCGACGGTCGAAACGGCGTCGTTCAAACTGGATCCCGTGGGATTGGGATTTGGGAGGCTGTGTTAAATTCAAATGATAATTTTAGGGCACAAGGAGGGTTAATAAATTTTTATTATAAAAATAATATTTAATTTAAGAATTAATAAATATTAAATAATCAAAAATTACTTATCCTACCACAAAACATAAATTAATGAGCAAAGTTAAAATATTCTTATAATAATTTTCTGAATATATGTTCATAACTTAGAATTTCGTTTTCTTTTCAAATTTCGGTATTCACTTATTTAAGTGGAGCTATAGACGTAAAACAATGCAGATAATGATACATCTAAAACTTGGCAATCAAGGGCAATTTTAAACACAATTTCTTGCTACCACGTTATCCTAACATATCAAAAGAAGAAACCATGTGAATTTGAATTCATACTAGTAAATTTACAAAGACTCACAGTAAAAGAAGCAATAGCTTCCAATTGATGTGTTCTTTTGCCAAATATATTATATATAAACAAAAATTAGAAAATGAATACATCATTGATCCGCGCCAAAAGTGAATTAAGGAGAGCAGTAAACAAGGGGGAAAAAAATTGGTAATAAAAAGAGAAGATAAATTATAAGAAAAGAAATGTAAACAAAGCAGTAAAGTAAGAAAGAATATTGAATCGAACAGTATCGCTATGACGCAAAACTAAAAGAATCAGAAAAATCGAAGTTGAGAGATCACCTGAAAAAGTTGGAGAGTGAATTTAGTCGTAATTGCGAAACTGTTTGATTGAAGATCGGATCTGAAAATTTATAATCTTGAAAAAAAATAATTAAATAACGGTAACATAACGGCATTTTCCGTTAAAACTCATCTACTTTTTAATCTTTTCGTAATTTTAAATTCGTATAATAAAAAAGTTTTTAATAAAATTAACGAATTTTTTTTTTTTTTTAATTATCAATCAAACACATACAATAACATTAAAAATAACATTTTGATAATCCAATCAAACTCTAGTATTTTTATCTTTAATAATAACTATTGTAGTAGTACATACTTTTTACATAAATGATTATCTCAAAAATAAAATCTTATAGCTATAACATATAAATGTTTTTTAATTTAATTTATTTTATTTTAAATTTAAATGTGCTTATTTTCATCACTAATTGAGAGGCTCCCTCAAGCATGGAGGACAATTACTCCTTGGCATATGATGCCTAGAACCCCCACTATCTACTATTACTTTGACTAGCGATCTTTACTCCCCACATTGGGTTGATTTTTTACGTAAAAATAACTGATGTTTGTTATAATTCTTATTTTATTAATCTGTATATATTTTGCTCAATAATAATCACAGTCCATCTACGCACATTTAATAAGATATATTTGACCAGAATCCTGTTTATAGAAGAGAGGCAACTAGAGTACTTTTATTTCCATGAAATTGTCATTTACAACAATATCTGTGAGAAATTACTATCGTGTTGATTAGATTAATGAAATGAAACTTGCAAGTTGGTGATTCCACCATTTGGAGTAGAGCACTAACGAAAAGTGATCTCCCAAATTTTCAGACCAGTACTGCAAGGGAGACGGTGGCCCCGGCAGGTTAGTTAGTTAGTTATTACCTATACATCACACATACAAACATAATTGGCCATCAAACAAAGCTTTTTCTTTCTTTTAATTTGTGCTTCGCTGAATGTAACTATTGTGGGTGTTTGAATGTAATCGCACATATCTTAGGGCAGATCCAATGCTTCACTTTTCATGACAGGATTTGTAGCAATGGCAGTGTATCATTGATACTGACTTTGCCAACACAAGAAAGCATGATTTCCCAGACAGTGATCAAGATAGCAAATTAGCACCTCTTGATTTGGTTACTTTTCAACTCTTTTGATAACAACTACTAATTTGATGCAAAGAAAAGGTCTCCTTTACTCTGAACCAAGTATCTTTCAATGAAGGATCAACATATAGTATTGTCCCATAATATAGGTGAAATCCTTCAAACCTTCAGGTCTGATTTTGCGACTACAATGAACAAAATGGGAGACATTGATCATTAACCAAGATAGGGTTATAAAGAGGATTTGCAATGCTCTAAACTAATTTCTCAAACTCCCCATCCATTAACCATCAAAATTTTAATTTTTTTTATTCCCTTCCATGTATTGACTGTTGGGAAAAAACTCTCGCACAAAGTCAAACAATTTTCTATTAGTCTGAAAATCAAATCACAAAGTAATAGCAACAAACACAAGAACAGAAAAATAGAACTTCCATGTGAACACCAATGAAGGTTTCAGCTATTCAAAGCTCAGATCAAAAAATCATCACCTACAGTGAATCATCGAGAAGCTCTCCCAATCCGAAATCCCAATGGCCCAACTCGGTACCAGCACACAGCATAGGAGATCACACAAAAATGGTTCACTCAGAGACCCAACGATTTTCACTTGGTTTCTCTTCCTTTTCACACCTTCGTCCCATCGAACCCACAAAGGTTTTATAGCCATCAAGAGGTAAAACCGAAAGCCAACAAAAAATCCGTCAAGAAGGATAAAGGAACCAAGCTTTCGGAAGAGATAGGGATGGCGAGATAGGAGGAGAGGATAAGCTAGGTTTTTGGACAGAGTCACAAACGACCACGGTAGAACTAGGTCAAAACATGAGGGAAAGAAGCATTATATACCTGGGATGAGCAAGGGCTGGTTTGGCCGAGCTGGGCTCTAAAATTGGGCCTGAGCTGCTGGGCCAAAATTGGCCCTACTTCCTTAAAGGCCTTTTGGGCTTTCTTCTCTATTTGGTGACTGCACATTTGGGTTGTATTCACACACTATCAATCTTAGGCCTTAGCCTATGATAGTGTGGCCCACCTAATCATCATGGCCTTAGGATGTTTGGTATCACAAACAACATTGACCAATCTGTTTCATTTTTTGGTCCTGTGTTTGGTGTTTTACAAACTCTAGTTGAATGCTCTAATTTTGGTATCTCACTACTTATTGATCAGGTTATTTTTTGATTATATTTTAATATTCAATTGTAAAGAGTTAATAATATTGACATTCAATCACATTTCTTGTCCCTAATTTCTATAATATTGATGGCCTTTCCTACTCATAACTATATAAATATATATTTTTATATATGTGTGTGTGTATATATATATATAGACATATGTGGACATCAAATGAATATGGATGAGATCAACCCAAATTGAAGCCAATCCAAAAAGTCCGATTCTCAAGAAGCTAGCCGAGTTTTGATGGAGATAAAAGTGTGTTTGATCCTTCTTCTTTTTATTTGTTAAATCAATCTGTAACAATTATTAATAGCAAATTTATATTCAAAAAGGTTTATTATTATTATTAATTGATCTTAGGCATATATGTTTATCAAATGAAACTTAACTATTATTTTTAAAATGTTAAGTAAATTTAATTTAATTTATTTGAATCGTGAACCTAACTCAACTAAATTTTTGAAATTATATACAATTTATTGAGCGATTAATATAGCATGCATGTAAGATATACAATCAAGATAATGTATGTAAATAATTTATACGTACTCCATAATAATTATGTATTTTTGCTTCAATATTTTTAAAAAAAATATTATTTGTCTCTTTAGATATACTTATTTTTTATTATGAAATTTGAGCTTATCACATCCATTGTGATATCAAATCCCCTTCACGAGATAAAGATGTACATAGCTTTTGATTATTTAGTTCTATATAGAAAAAGAAGCCTACTTTTCTTTTTTGCCAATCTATTTTTTATATGATTCCAATTACAAAATAATTTTTAGAGAAAAGTTATTTTAATTTTGATGGATGACTAAAAAAAATACTAAACTAACATGAACTTTCTCATCTTGAGTTTTGCTAGTGGCTGTACATTTGAATAAGATGTTGCTATTCCAGAAGGTTCTAGAATAGGATTTTCGACTTTATTAGAATAACCAAAAAATTTTGTTCAATACAAATGCCATTCATGTCATAGTCGGGGCAAAAAATGATGAGTATTTTTCATAAAATTACTACGTCTACTAACAATTGTGATAGATTGTGTGATGATATTTTTAAAAATGATAATTTTTTAAAAATATTATTTTTCTCTTTAGATATACTTATTTTTTATTATGAAATTTGTGCTTTTCACACACTTTATGAATGATATTTTACCTTTTTAAATTTTCATTTTTATTTGGATCTTCAAGATAACACATCCATTGTGACATCAAATCCCCTTCACAAGGTAGAGACATACATTGCTTTTGATTATTTAGTTCTATATAGAAAAGAAGCCTTATTTTCTTTTTTGCCAATCCGTTTTTTATATGATCCCAATTACAAAATAATTTTTAGAGAAAAGTTATTTTAATTTTGATAGATGACCAAAAAAAATACTAAACTAACATGAACTTTCTCATCTTGAGTTTTGCTAGTGGTTGTACATTTGAACACGATGTTACTCGTTTAGAAGGTTCTGGAATAGGATTTTCGACTTTATCAAGATAATCAAAAAAATTTGTTCTATATAAATATCATTCATGTCATAGTCAGAGCAAAAAATGATGAGTAATTTTCACATAATTACTACGTCTACCAACAACTGTGATAGATTGTGATGATATTTTTAAAATATTATTATTTTTCTCTTTAGATATACTTATTTTTTATTATGAAATTTGTGTTTTTCACACTTTATGAATGATACTTTACCTTTTTAAATTTTTATTTTTATTTGAATCTTCGGAATAGTACATCCATTGTGACATTAAATCTCCTTCACAAGATAGAGACATACATAACTTTTGATTATTTAGTTCTATATAGAAAAAAGAAACCTACTTTTCTTTTTTGCCAATCTGTTTTTTATATGATTCCAATATTACAAAATAATTTTTAGAGAAAAGTTATTTTAATTTTGATAGATGACCAAAAAAATATACTAAATTAACATGAACTTTCTTATGTTGAGTTTTGCTAGTGGCGTTACATTTGAACACGATGTTGCTCGTCTAGAAGATTTTGGAATAGAATTTTCGACTTTTATTAGGATAACCAAAAAAATTTGTTCTATACAAATGCCATTCATGTCATAGTCGAAGCAAAAAATGATGAGTAATTTTCACAGAATTACTACGTCTACCAGCAATTGTGATAGATTGTGTGATGAACGAAGTACCTTAGAGACAGACAGAGTGATGGCTGGAAAGCTAATGAGAGTTCCGATGGTTCAAACAGGGAGGGGTAGATCAATTCACCACTTGCTTATTCAGATGAAAAACCAACGACTGTCTCCGTCAACGTAACAGGGAGACGAAGATGAGGGGAATGTCGAGTTCATGGCAGACTAAGTGAGATATTCATGCTTGAGAGCATCACGAGCAGTAATTCTTTTAATCGGGTCGAGACACAGCATTTTCTGGTACATGTAGAAACACATTATCGTTAAATCGCATGAATTGAATGGAGTAATATGGAGCTGTAAATCTAATACATGACCGAAGCCTTTCTTCAAACATGTATTTTTTTAAGTTGTTATACTAATGAAAATCCTCATATCATGAACAAGAATTACATTTCCTCATGATAGAGCCTGCTCATCTTTGAACATGCTAAAGCATATATAATAAATCAAACTTACAGAGAGAATATCAACTCCAGCCGGTTCAAGGCCTTGGAACTCCTTTGCCAGATCCTGGCAAGGCAGTAAAGTAAATTAAACTTCTTTCAATCTCCAGAAAAATTAGCGGACTGAAGAAAGCACCCATCACGGAAGAACTACCTTAGGCTCCATCTTGGGTAGAAGAGTAATCTCTGGAGATAAAGAGGTCACTCCTGGCCAAGTTTCTTCATCCGGCGTGCCCAAAATACTACATAAAGAAATCTATTTTCAGATCATTGCACTATTTAACTCTGGTGGGTTTTAAAAGCTGTGTATGATACCTGAATATTGACAGCAGCTGATCCAATTCAGACCGGGCAGGAAAAATAGGGTTCAGAGTTACCATCTCCCCAAATATGCAACCCACAGACCACATATCAATGGCAGACGAGTATTGGTGAGAGCCAAGCAAAAGTTCTGGGGCCCTGTAACAGAGAGTTACTACCTGTAGATATGGCCAAAAAAAGTCTTAGAAAACAAATCCCATAGTAAATTGCTGTTAGATAATTTCATAATAAGTAGAGAGTGCTTAAACCTGAACAACTAGGTTGAAGAAGGGGAAAGAGTGTCAAAACTGTAAGTTTGATTTATCAAAAGGCCAACAATTTAGATATTCCTAACAAAATTAGAAAAACATGAGTTTAAATTTGTTATTTTTTTTTATCGTCTTTTCCTATTGTAAAGGGTTGAAATCCATTTGTATGACAAGCCCCTCGAAGTACTAATGATCGGTGAGGCATGCATGCCACCAGAAGTATTATATGATACAAAATAACATAAAGAAACATAAGAAAATTGAAATGTTATTTCTTAACAACTAACACCATTATATCATCCAGGAATGTGTGTAAATTGTCAGGATGGCAAATCAAAGTCATGTAGCACCAATAGCAAAATATTCTAAAATTGGTCTCAATCAACAAGCCAACAATGCAACAAGTCAACAATATAGAGAGCAGATTAAGGCTAAAAGCAGGCCAAGAATGATAACATGTGATTATTAAGACCTCGTTAGAATATGACTTCGAGGGAATGCCAACTGTCCTAGCCAATCCAAAGTCAGCCAGCTTCACTCTTTTTAACTTGAGATCTACCAGCAAATTTGGAGGTTTTAAATCACGGTGAAGAACCTTATGTGCATGACAATAAGCCACACCGGAAAGAATCTGTCGCAGAAAATTCTGCAAGGAGATGGTAGAAAAATGAGGCATCACTAAATTGTTTATAGCTAATTAGCATTATAATTTTCACTATCAACCAAACCAAACATTAACCATTTATGGTTTGCATCATATTTTAATGGAGCAGATCTTATCTAGCACTGTGTCCGCATGCTTTACCTTCCCCTTCGATAGCTAGAACTTTACTACTAGGTCTCTGGGAACTTGTACATGCCTCCTACACTATACTTCTTATTATTATTATTTGAGTTATCTTAAAAATACTGAAAAAGAATGTAATCAGATAACTTTGAGACATTTGCGTTAGCTTGTTTGCGCACATACTGCAACTAAACAATGTGACAAGCATTGACTGCTCAATGTCTCCACAGCTTTACTTATTTATTTTGGGTTCAATTGAGATAATCAACATTCTGTTCCTGAACCCAATGTCATGTCCACAGATTCTTACAATAATCTCAAAACACAAAATGCACAACCACGTACAAGCATTCATATCTATAGATCTCACCCACTTTTATAGTATGCGATTTCATAGCTAGCTGTGTTCTCTTAATATATTTCAAGAGATCCATGTCCAGATGCTCAAACACGAGATACACGCTGTCTTTTTCATTCACTACATCCAGCAACCTGTTACAGATCACATCACATAATAAGAGATATTTCACATGCCAAACAAGTAAAAATTGATCAGGAAATGCCTAACTAAATGCAAAAGATGACTGGACATTCCAGTTCAACCATAGTTGTCAAAGGCATGACTAGGGGTTAGGGTGCCTCGCTCTATGAGGCGGGCACCTAGGCACTAAGGTGTGCCTCACCCTGAGATGCAAGGCACACAGCTTTTGCTCCTAGGTAATTTTGTTTTTGTTTTTCAATGAACTCGTTAAAATGTAGTCAGTAATAACCAAAAAAAATTAAAAGAAATTTGATAAAACAATAAAACAACCCTTTATTTTGTTAAATAGTGTTGGTTATTTGTTGTATATGATTTTATAAGTTTGCATTTACATATTTATAGGCATTTATTGAAAAATAATGATGTATAAGTATTTTTATATAGATCTTTTAAATGTGTACCTTCCATCCAAAAGGCTCGGGCCTGGGCCTTGGGCCTGGCGCCTAGGCTCCAGGCACTCTTGCACCCCTGTTTGCCTTGAGCCTTTGACAACTACGACTTCAACATATGCATACTTGATAACAAAACTATTCAAGAAGGTATATGACCTAATGTGTGAACAAGGAAAAACCAATGGGAACTCAAAAAAAGGACCACAAAAATGCAACTACCTAAGACGAAAAATAAGAAAAATATTAGGCTTCATCATTTAAAGCAAGGAGTGAACCTGACAATATTTTCATGCTCCATCTCTTTCAGAATTGAAACTTCCCTTATTATCATGCTTGGGACACCATCAAATTCATCATCTATGGTGATCTTCTTAATAGCAACTATTTCTCTACTTGAAGTATCAAAATATTTGTAAACTTCACCATAACTTCCATTTCCAATCTTCCAAATTCCCCTATACTGTCAACCAACCGGCAGTTGCAAGTGAGGTAGTGATAAGAAAATTTAGAATAATCATATTCTCCCTTTACCTTGTCCATGCAATCAAGTTGAATCTTGCAAGGCCTACAAAAATGAAAATAATAGTACTTGACTAAGCAGAAAAACAGATAAGAAACGAGATAAGAGAAAAATGAAAGAAAGAAAGGTTCAAGTAACAACTCAAACTATATACAAAATCAAGTAGACCATTTCACATACAGAAAAATAAAGAAATGGCATGATTTATGACACAGAGGTCAGAAAAACCAAGAAACTTGTGTCAAGTGGATCAGTTACACAAAAAAATTGAAACAAACTTGAGAATGCATGCAATAACAACAATAATGGAACATCATTAAATCCAGCAGGTCCAGAAAAGTATACGCCATTAGTTATTCAGGAGAAATAAAACCAATAAGATAGCCATCATCACAAAATTGAAGATAAAATAGTAGTAGCAACAATAAATCTTGATGTAAATTTCTCTCTCTCTTGTTTTCAGGATAAGGAAGGTTGAGGAAGGAAAATTTGTATCTCGTTACTCCTTTAAATGATTTATGCACATTATCCTCAACATGTGTTATTGATCATAAAATAGTCCCAAACTTACTTCTCCAACAAGAAAAATTAAGAAGCAAAGTTAATTCTTATAAGGCCTTTCTGAATAACTGTTCATAACTAGGGCTCAGTTTTCTTCCAGAATCTACTATCCATTTATTAAGTTATAGGTGTACGCATAAAACACTGCAGAGATAATACATCTAAATCTTGACAATCAAGGACAATTTTCAACACAATTTCTTGTCACCAGGCTATCCTGACCAATCAGAAGCAGAAACCATAAGAATCTCGATCCATACAAGAATCTCGAACCGATTAATTTGTTGTACGCTAGATATATTAACTACATATTAGAAACGGGAATTAATTCAAAAATCATTCATCTGCGCCAAAAGCAAATTAAGGAGATTAGTAATTTCTGGCTATAAGGAAAAGAACTTGTAATCAAGAGCGAAAGATAAATCACAGGAGACTGAAGTTAAATTGAAGAAATGCAAACAAAAAAGGAAAGCGATAAAGAAGATTGAATCGAACAATATCGTTACGGCGATTTACAAAAAAGAATCAGAAAAATCAGTCCACAGATGGATTGTACCTTGAAGTTCAGAAATCACCTGGAGAAGTTGGAGAGGTGAACTTTGCCCTTACTGCGAAACTCTTCGGTTGAACGTCGATTTTGAGAATTTATAGTCTCTGGAAACGAAAAAGCGGGAAAGTAACCGTTTTTAAGTTTGAATCTTCGACGGTCGAAACGGGGACGGCTCGGAGACGCCGCTTCGGCGTTTCCGAACCGTTTCCCGTTTCGGAAACGGGAAAAAGGGCCCGAAACCTTTTTCGGGCCGTTTGTGTAATTTTCGAAAAATTTCGGGCCGTTTCGGAATTTCGAAAACTTAAACGCGTTTCCCGCCGATTGCTGCCCACGGCCCAGCACCAGTAGAGGCACGAATCCCTGAAAAAAGCTCTGCCTCCTTCCTTTTTCCCTCTTTTCTTCTTCTTCTTCTTCCACCGATTGCTTCCAGTTCGATCGCCCTCCCTGCCGTCTGCTTCCAGTCCGATTGCTTCATCGCCCTCACCGCCGTCTGCTTCCAGTCCTTCTCGGCCCTCTCGCTTCGGTGCTCCCTCGGTTCCAGTCGTTCCTTCTCCGCCCTCCGCCGTCTGTTCCGGTTCTCCCTGGCTGCCGGTCGTCTCTTCCCTTCTGTAAGTAACCTCCTCTCTCTCTCTCTCTCTCTCTCTCTCTCTCTCTCTCTCTCTCTCTCAAATTTATTTTTTCTTTTTTGCAGTATCTTTGTGCCCAGCTTAGTTTGTAGGATTTTGCCATGCTCTATTTGGGAAATGGGATATGAAAATGTTTTAATGTATGTGCTTTTTCGTGGCTGTTGATTTTGAGATAAACGGGGGTGTACATTACCTGTTCGATGAATTTACTGAATGACATTCCGTGACAAATGATAATCAAGCTCCTGTTCTGTTCTTGTTGCTTGTCTTCTTCTATTTCTTCTTCTCTCCCAAATTTCTTTCTCTATTTTTCTTTCCCCAAATCTCAATCAAAACAGCAGGCAATGGTTTGTGAAGTATGTTGTGTATTTTGATTTCACTTCTACATTTCTGCCCAACAAATAAATTGATGGTTACATATATTGTTGCCAACTTTTGGTTACATATATTTGATGGTTGTTTGAATAATTGTGGAATTTATGTTTATGTTTATTTGAATGTATTATAGAATTTATATTTATTATTTATATTTATCTGTACTATGTTTGAACTAGTTTTTATATTTAAAATTATATTTATATAAAAATTATTATATTTTTTAAATTTATAATTTATCCTACGTTTACGTTTTCATGCAACGTAAGGGATAGACACTTAGGATTTGGGAGATTGTATTAAATTTAAATGATAATTTTAGGTAACAAGGAGAGTTAATAAATTTTTATTATAAAAATAATATTTAATTTAAGAATTAATAAGTATTAACAACACTTTTATATCCGACTAGTATTAGCTAGAAGGATCAAACACATTTTTATCCTCATCAAAACTCGGGCAGCTTGTTGCCAATCAGACTTTTTGGATTGAACTTCAGTTTGGGTTGATCAGTTCATGCTTGTCCATATTATATATATATATATATTTATATATTTATATTTATATAGTTACGAGTAGCAAAGGCTATCGACATTATAGAAATTAAGGACAACAAATGTGATTTAAATTTAATATTATTAACTCTTTACAGTTGAATGTTAAAATATAATCAAAGAATAACCGATCAATAAGTAGCTAGATACCAAGATTAGAGCAATCAACTACACTTAGTGGAACACCAAACACAGGACTGGAAAATGAAACAGATTGACCAGTACATGAAGGGGAATAAAGAAATTAAAATTTTGACGGTTAATAGATGTTAAGAGGAATTAGTTCAGGGCATTGCAAATCCTCCTTGTGACCCCATTTTTCCTGATAAGTGGATCAATGAGGGTTGAAAGGTTTCGACTATATTCAACAATATTATCTGTTGATTCTCCATTGAAAAGCATTTGGTCTGAGCAAAGAAGACCATTCATCTGCGTCAAGTTATTGTAATTGTTGTTGTCAAAATAGTTCGGAGTAACCAAATCCAAAGGTGCTAATTTGCTATCTCGGTCGCTGGCTGGGCAACCACGCTTTCTTGTGTTGGCAAAGCTGGCATCAACATCACTGCCATTGCTGTAAATCCTGTCACGAAAAGTGAAGCACTAGGCCTGCCTGCCTTAAGGTATGTGCGCTGAGTAATGCTAAATGTCATGACTGATACAGTCTTGATGCTTAGCTGGCAGCACACCGTTGGTTGTGTGTTGCCTCATGAGAGGAGGTAGCACAACCAATGGTGTGCTTTCACCTAAAGGTCATGACTCTCATCAGTCATGGCACTTAGTATTATGAAAAATGCTATTAATACATTATTATGTACACATCTTGACTACATAATGATATATTAATGTCTAAAATATGACTTAAGACGGTGAGACACAGTAAAGCGTAGTGAGACAAGGGATATTTATGTCATTTATGTGTCTTGTGTAGTCCAAAGCGTACATAATTAATGTACAAATAGCATGATCCTAGCATTATTCATGTATGCTTGCATTCAAACACCCACAATAGCTACATTCGGCCAAACCCAAATTAAAAAAAGCTTTGTTTAGTGGCAACCATGTTTGTATATGTGATACATAGATAATAACTAACTAACCTAACAAGGCCACCATCTGCTTTGCATTGAGACCTTTCCTAGCGAAGTTGGAGAAGCTGATTAAAGACTGCTCTAAAAATTTGGGAGGTCACTTTCTGTTAGCGCTCTACTCAAAATGGTGGAATCTTGTTGAGAAGTGTGAACTTTGTTTAGATAAATGTGCAGTCTCTTAAAAAATTGTGCGACCATCTTTATTTATGTAGAAGTTTAAGTTAAGTTTTACAATTTTTATATTTGTGTTTTCTTTATCTATCAATGTATTTAAAAGGTTGAATGTATCACTGAAATATCAAAAGAGAGAGTTTCTTCTTTAGTTTACAAAAAACTCTACGAGTGTTCATCCCAACAAATCTCTTCTTTTGAGCTTCATTGCCCATGATGGATTACCAACTTGCAGGTTTCATTTCATTAATCTAATCAACATGATAGTAATTTTTTGTCGAGGTTGTTGTGAATGACAATTTCATGAAAATAAAACTCTAGTTGCCTTTCCTTTACGAATATGGATTGTTCAAATGCATCTTAATAAGATAGCATTTGTTAAAATGAGTAAGATAAAATTGAATCAAAATAAGATTAGAATACTTTTCTGACCAAGATATGGAATGATTATCAGTTAAGGGTGAGAAGCATTTTAATATTTTTATCAAACTATTTATTAATTTTTTTAGAATGCATTAAAGGATATATGCATTATTTTTCTTATCTATAAAGTTCAAAATAAATTTACCTGTAGGGGAGGAGAAATAAATTTATTTAAAAAGTCTCATATAAGAAGTCACGTGAGTTCTTTTTTAAGGAGTCGTTAGATAAATTTAATAAATATAATAAGAAAGTATTTTTGTTTGAAATGCTTTTCATATCTCACTTTTTTTCTATATATATTTTAATTAACAAACACTAATTAAATGCATGTAGATGGACTAAGTTTATTATTGAGTAAAATAAATACAAACCAATAAACTAAGAGTTATAATAAATATTAATTATCTTTATGTGAAAAATCATCCCAGTGTAAGACATAAAAATCACTAGTAAATATTTCACTAACAAAATAATGAGTAACATATACAACTAGTTTGCCAATGCGGTTGGACCGCTTATAAACTATTGGTTTAACTTATAAACTATAAAATTTATTTTCTTACTTATCTGGATGTATTAACAACTTAAAAGCTATAGAGCGAAAACGCTAAACCAACAACATTTTCAAAAAGCCATCAATCACTCGCTTTTGCAAAAAAGCTCTCTAGAGCTTTTTGAGTTGACCAGTTCAATAACCATTTTACCCTCCAACAATATCAAAATTTACAACCACCTATCCCTATACCTTCTCGACTCTACCTCATTACCCTCACTTTCTCCTTCACTGCACTCATCTTCTCCTCCATTAGTGTCGGATCTCCTCATAAGTGGTGGTCGTCGTTGCCCAGTGCCACCTTGCTAGCAGATCGCTGCCATCGCCAGCACTACAAGCCTTCATTGTCGCCCATCGCCGCAAGTCGCCCAATGCTACCTCGTTGCCAGATCGTCGCAAGCCTCCATCACCACCTTGCTAGCAGATTGTCACCATCGCCAATGCCATCACCGCCCAGCTGATCGGGTATATGTCTCTCCATTATTTGCATATTTACTTACAATTATTTGCATGATTACTAACACTATTATTTTTTGTAATATTATTTGTAATTTTAGATTTTGTGATTAGTTTCTAATCGTATTTTATGAATGTGTGATTAATTTGTGAAACTTATTTTTGTGTAATTTTACGTATTTTCTAAATAATAGTATATTCTAGTTTCTACATGTCTCCCACATTATTGATTGGTTAGGGATAGAAATAATATATTGGAATGTTTTTGTTGATTAGGGATATAGATACTATATTGAAATGTTTCTGTATGTTTTAGTTTTTTGCATTTTCTATATATGTTTCCTAATACCTTTGAATTTCTTATGTCTCCCACATTGGTTATGATATAGATGGATAAAGGAAAGAAACGAATGAACTATGCTTTCAATACGAGACAACCCTCTGCTAAGTGGGATGACCACACACATCTACAATTTATAGAGCTAGTAGAACAAGAGATTCAGAAGGGAAATAGGCCAGGATCATTTATAAATAAGGATGGGTGGAAAAATTTGATCAAAACTTTTAATGAAATAACAGGGAGGTGTTATGACAACAAACAATTGAAAAATCACTGGGATTCTATGAAAAAAGAATGGACATTTTTTAAGCAAATAATGCGAGGCGAGTCAGGTTTGGGGTGGGATGAAACAAAGAAGACTGTTGTGGCAGATAATGCTTGGTGGGAGCAGAAAATTAAGGTATTTTGATTTGTTATCCATATGACAATTTTTGATATCTTATAAGGTAATTGATAAAATATATGACAATTTTTTACATTTGTGGGTTTACAGGAAAATGAAAATTATCGAAAATTCAAGAACAAAGACTTGTCCATCATATGGTTTCGCTACGATGGCTTGTTCTCTGATATTGCAGCAACTGGGGAAGGAGCACGAGTTCCAAGTCAATATGAACCTCTAACTCAACTATCGAGTACTAATAAAGATGATGATGTAATTGAAAACACTGAGGATATAAATAACCTTGGAGAGCCATTCATTAGGGATCAAAGCCCCAATGATGCCACAACTGGTGACGATTTGTTTGTAGAACCAATCGGGCAACAAGAGAGACCATTGACCACTAAAAGGGGTAGGAAGGAAAAGATGTCGAGTGCTGCTATGTTGAGGACAAATATTGAAGATTTAATGCAACTATACTCCAAGAGCACAAATACTTCGAACTCTGTTGCAGGACCAGATGCGGAGAGCATTCCAAAATGCATGGAGATATTGCAGCATCTCCCCATTCAGGTTGGGTGTAGGTTGTGGAATTATGCTTGCACCATTTTTACCAAGCCCCCGAATCGAACTGTCTTCATAAATCAACCATCCGACGAGGCAAGATTTGCTTGGTTGGACTACCTGCATCAGTTGTTTGAGGAACATCGGCCTCCACCATGAACATTTTCTTTAATATGTTAGAACTAATTTAATTTATGTTTGAATACTGTTGAGACTATTGTTGAGCGTGTTTTATGTTGAACGTTGTTTATTATTGAACATGTTGGATTATTTTCTTTAACTTCTTTGTTCATTGGATTTTGTGTTTGAATGCAGTTTGATTTGTTAATATTTTATAGACTTAACTTGTTAAGATTAGCTAGTATTGATATTAATAAAGCTCCATGATTCATAGAGTAATGGAGTCTTGGGGAAATAACTACAATGAAACAAATGAGGAGTAGGTTAATGTAGAATCAATGTTCTTATTCAGGCAAGTTGCAGGGGCAATTCTAATTTATTACAACAAATACATGCTTAAGGAGCCATGCTATACATCTCAACGAACAGGTCGTGCACCATTCATGAAATACTTAATGGTAACAAAAGTCGATGTTACCAAGATTTTTGCATGACGAAAATAATTTTTTGGGATTTCTATCGTGATTTAACTGAAAGATGGTCTCCCCCCCCCCCCCCAACCAACACAAGAAATGTTTGTGCCTAAATCAGTAAGAATATTTTTGATGATTTGTGGGTATGGGGTTGTGAATCGATTGATACAAGAAATGTTTAATAATTCTAGTGAGACAATTAACCGACAATTTCACAGAATTTTGGTGTTGTTAATAGGTTAGGTAGTGATATTATTAAACCACATCCTAACTACAACGACGGGAAATGATACCACAATCCAAATAACTCTAAGTATTTATCATTTTTTAAGGTACTTATTAATACATTTTATTAACTTGTGATTATTCTTAAGTTAAACGTTGAAACATAATTCGAACATCTTACCTTTTGATTGCAGGATTGTATTGGAGTTATTGATGGTACTCATGCAAAGGTTCGGCTGCCACGAGGTGAAGAAGTGCCTTATATAGGATGCAAATGATATCCGACCCACAATATCCTTGCAATTGTGGACTTTAATATGAATTTTATATTTGCATGGGCCGATTAGAAGGGATCAGCACATGATGCTAGAATATTTGATGAAGCAATTTGTAGGCTTGACTTAAATTTTTCCCATCCAACAAGAGGGAAATATTATTTAATGGATGTAGGGTACCCTTATATGACTGAATACATGGGGCCATATAAGGGTAAGCATATAAGATATCACAATACAAGATTTTCGACGTGCAAGAACAGCATGATTGCGTGCACCAATAGGGTATAAAGAGTCTTTCAATTACCTACATTTTTCGTGTAAAATGATTGTTGAGCGCACTTATAAAGTGTGGAAGAAGAGATTTAAGGTTTTGGAAGATATGCATGCATACAATTTTGATACCCAACGAGATATTGTTCTAAGTACAATGATCATCCATAACTATATTAGGAAGAAAGGGATACAGGATGTTGCACTCACTGTGGTTGAAAATGAAAATTATATTCCTAATGCATAATCTGTGACACCATCTAATAGTCAAATTAATGATGAAGTGCACCAGAGTGATAATTATTGGATGACAGTGCGGGATACTATAGCCCTAGATATTGGACAATCACAATAATTGTATGTAAATTTGTATTTTTGTTCTAATAACGCTTTTATGTGTATGTATGGGATAATTGAACTTCAATTCAAATATTGTGTCTTATCTAATTTTGAATTTTGTAATTATTAAATTTATTTAATTATCAATTATTGTGCCATGTATAATCTTGTAATTTTATAATATATATCAAATTTCTAACTATTTGAAACAAATATAAATTTAAGTATTAATATTTATTTAAATGGCAAATACTTGATATGTATTGATAAAATTTAAAAATAAATAATTTTATATAATATCTCAACATATATATTGAAGATTTTTATGAATTAAATCTAAATTTATACATAAAGTATAAAAATTATATTTTTTTTAATTTTTTATAATTTATTAACATGTAATTATAAATATTTTAGCAATTGGAAATCAATTTATTTTTTTTAAATGTATTTTTTGAATTTAATTTGCATTATTCAATGCCATGCCCATTTAGTCTTTTTATTAAGTTCTAACAGCTTATCAAATTTTACAAATCAAATACATAATTTTACACTAATAATTTAAAAGCACATTTATTTAAACACGTTATCAAGTTAAATGCTACTCAATTTAAATGTTATTACATAACTTAAATATTATCCAATTTTTCAGCTCCTTAAAAAAAGCCTAACCAAACTAAGCCGTAAAGTTCTTCAATAACTCAACTAGAGGTTAAAATCTAACCATAGCAAGTAATGGTAACAACAGGACAGGAGCAACAATAGCTCCATAGAATATTCTTTGAGAACTCATGGCGAGTAATGGTATATATGTTTCGGAAGTGCAGTCTCCTATATTTATATCTATGATCAAAACTATATATATAGTTGGATAATATTAGTGATGAACTGTAGGCTACAGCTATTTATAGGGCAATGGTATGGACAGACATCAAGGCTGATTTGCCCAACTCATTGTATTGTCTTGTGCTACGCTACGTACAGCCAATGTCCAAGTCATTGTCATCGATGTGATGACTTGTTCTTTCTTGGTAGCCTTCTTAATAAATGCTCTTAAGACTTTGGTACCGCATTTGATTGATAATTAAGTTGATATAATTGATCAATCTGATTGAATTTTGACAACCTCGACCAAATCCAAAGTTTGAAATATTTCCAAAAGCAGTCAAAAAGAAAGAATGCCCTATATGCGTTTCGGATTTATATGAAACAATAATAGATAATGAGGGTACATAACTGTTTGCAATTAGTTAATTTATTGTTTCATGCATTTAGGCATCATATGCCAGGGCATTATATTAATTTCCTTAATATATGATTACAAAAAGATTGAAAAGTAGATGAGTTTTAACGGGAAATGTCATCATGTTGTCGCTATTTAATTACTTTTTTCTTTTTATGTTTTTTCTCCTTTTCTTTCAAGACTACAAATTCTCATATCCAATCTTCAATCGAACAGTTTCGCGGCTACAACTAAATTCACTCTCCATTGTCTCCAAGTGATCTCTTTAACTTTGATTTTTCTGATTCTTTTGGTTTTGCGCCATAATAATACTGTTCGATTCAATCTTCTTTCTCGCTTTACTGCTTTGTTTGCATTTCTTCTCCCCGTGATTTGTCTTCTCTTTTCATTACCTGTTTTTTTTTTTTCCTTGTTTACTGCTCTCCTTAATTCACTTTTGGCGCGGATGAATGATTTATTCATTTTCTAATTTTTGGTTATATAATATATTTGGCAAAGAACACATCAATTGGAAGCTATTGCTTCTTTTACTGTCAGTTCTTGTAAATTTACTTGTATGGATTCAGATTCGCATGGTTTGTTCTTCTGATACGTCAGTATAACGTGGTAGCACGAAATTGTGTTCAAAATTGTCCTTGATTGCCAAGTTTTAAATGTATTGATCTGCAGTGCTTTATGCCTACAGCTGCACCTAAATAAGTGGATACCGGAATCTGAAAAGAAAACGGAGCCCTTAGTTGTGAACAGATATTCAGAAAGTAGTTATAAGAACATTTTAACTTTGTTTATTAATTTCTGTTTTGTGGTAGAATAAGTAAGTTTTCGATTATTTAATGATTGTTAACACGTCCAGGACAATTTGCACAAACTGGTGAGACGAATAATGAGATACAAATTTTTACCTCTTTCCCCTTCAAAGAATGGTATTGTGTTACCCTTCCTAATGACAACAAGTGAGACAGAAATTTACATTTATCAATATATACTGTTGCGACTATTATCAGAACATTATTTCATGTTGATGCCTATCTTATCGAGTTGTTCCCCCAAGCAACTAATGGATTTAAAAAATGTCCCATCTCTTGTATTCACATGCCATTCTAAAGTAAGTTTAAAATTTTCCTCTAACAGATCAAATTAACACTAGATGGTTGGGGTTTTTTAATCTATTCATCCATAAATCATGCCATTTCTTAAGTGAGAATTTCTTTCTAGCATTTCTCTCCGATTGTTTTCCTTATAGAATTTTCTGCTTAGTCATGTACTTTTATTTCATTTTTGCGGGTCTTGCAAGATTCAACTTGATTTCATGAGCAGGGTAAAGAGAGAGAAAATGGTTAATTTTAAATTTTTTTCTTACTACCTCACTTGCTATTTATGATGTGAGTTGGTTGACAGTACCTGGGAATTGATAAGATTGGAGGAGGAGGTTATGGTGAGGTTTAAAATGCTATTATACTTTAGATGAAAAAATGGTCGCTGTTAAGAAGATTTTCTTCCTCGGTGATCGTGATGGTGTCCCAGGCGAGGTAATAAGGGAAGCCTCCATTCTAAAAGAGACGAAGCATGATAATATTGTCAGGTTTGCTCCTCACCTTACATGACGAAGCCTAATAATTCCTCTTATTTCTTCTTTGCTGTAGTTTCTTTTTTGTGGTAGCGCCTGTTTTGTGGTTCCCATTGTTTTACTTTGTTCACAGGTCAGTACCTTTCTGTATAGTTTTAGTGTCATGTATGCATAAGTCGAACTCTAATTTTCAGTCATGTTTTGAATTTAGTTATGCATTTCCTGGTCAATTTTACCTGTATGGCATGTGATATATTTCTCTAATTATGGTAAGAATCTATAGGCATGGACATTGGAATTCTTTATTTTTCAGTGGAAAATGATAACTTTATTTCTTGCAATTCTTTACATAAAAGATGGGTAAAGCTATGGAGACATTCAGGAATCAATTATTGTCATATGACTCACGCATTGCTAGGTAAATGTTGGGAAATTATCTGGTTACATTATTTTTCAGTATCTTTAGTGCAAGTAACTCAAATAACTGTAACACGTATAGAATACGTGGCACGTACAAGTTCCCAGAGACCTAAGTCTATACTGGTAGCAAAGTTCCACCTAAGTTAAAAGGGGAACGAAAAGCAGGCAGAGACAGGGTTAGATTAAAATAAAATGTAAACCATAAATGCTTAATCTGTCATATGGTTCACGGTGATTCGACTCTCTCTTTGCAGGACTATCTGCGTCACATTCTTTCTGGTGTGGCTTACTGTCATGCACGTAAGATTCTTCACCGAGATTTAAAACCTGCAAATTTGTTGATAGATCTCAGAGAAAACAGAGTGAAGGTAGCAGACTTTGGATTGGCTAGGCCAGTTGGTGTTCCCTTGAAGTCATATACTGGACAGGTATTAGTAATCACATATACATTCTTGGCCTGCTTTTAGTCTTAATCTGCTAACTGTATCGTTGCATTGTTGAATTGTCAGCTTGGTTCAATGAAACCAATTTTAGAATTTTGATACTGGTGATGTTTTGACAAACTGTGCTCCTTATTTTCTTCCTTTCCCTCTTCTTCTGACAATTTTTTTTTTTTTTTTTAGATTCTTCTTCTGACTAGTACATGCATTCCCGGATGATGTTAGTTGATAGGAAATACTGTTTCATTTTCCTTATTCTAATTTATGTTATTTTGTATCAGACAATACATCTGGTCGGATTCATGTTTGTTTTCTCAAATTTTTGGCCATCTCTATAGGTAGGAACTCCCGGCTACAAGGCTCCAGAAAATTTTTCTTGGCTCACACCAATACTCTTCTGCTGTTGACATCTGGTCTGTTGGTTGCACATTCGTAGAGATGGTAATCTGGCAGCCTCTTTTTAATGGCCGGACTGAAATTGATCAGCTGCTCTCAATATTTATGTATCACACCTAGCTTATAAAACCCAGTAGAATTATAGTGCAGCAATCTTAAAATAGATTCTTTATGTAGCATTTTGGGCACACCAAATGAAGAAACTTGGCCAGGAGTGACCTCTTTATCTGAACAGATTAATCATCTACCCAAGAGCAATCCTAAGGTAATTCTTCCTTGATGGGTGCTTTCTTCAATCCTCTGATCTTTTTGGACATTGAAATAATTTCGTTTTCACTTTACTGCTTTGCCAGGAGCTGGCAAAGGTGTTCCAAGATCTTGAACCTGCCGTCGATCTAATTCTGTCTGTAAGTTTGATCTACTATACTTGAGCATGTGTAAGATGAACTAACCCTCTATCATGAGAAACTATAATTCTTTTACATGGTGTGAGGCCATTCATTAGGATAATTACAACTTTAGAATAAAAGCTTCGCATTCATGGGAAGTGTTGGAACAAATAGAAGGAATGCCTGAGATTAGTGGATAAGGTTGTTGTTAGGAGATATGAGAAGTTTTCAAAATTAAATGGATGAGGCAGCTTGAAAGAGAAAGATAAGGTCAGAAATTTAAATATCAGTTGATTTGTTTTATCTTTTAAGTCTAATTCAAATCTGTTTCTGATTTTTAGAAGATACTTTAAGGTGGTTTTTCGCATATATATATATATATATATCCCATACTCGAATCTAATAAAAGATCAACTATACTTTCCTAAGATTCAGCTCATTTCATTTTGTTCTAAGAATTTTAATTTGGCAGCCTTCTTGCTTCTCCACCTTGGCTTAATTTAAACTTTTGAAAGGCTTCTAGAACCTCTTACCTTTGCTTTAAAAAATGCACCCAACACATCTTTGAAAAATCATCTATAGATAGTAGAAAATATTTGTTCCCATTTAAAGATGGTGTACTCATAGGACCACATGCATCACTATGTATGAGTTGTAGTGTCTTAGAAGCTATCCACCTATTTTTAGAGAATGGCAATTTACTTTCCTTTCCATATTAACAAACATCACATACATCAACACTGTCATGAATAGCAGATCATGAACTAGCTTTTTAGAGTGCATGAGCTTCAAGTTTGAGTAGCTAAAATGACCGTCTTTTGTGCCATAAGCTAGAATCATTAACTATGCTAGTATAAGCATGCAAATCTGTTTGTTTCCAATCGAGTTTAAAGCTTTTACATTTCATGTTAATAGTCATAAATTCACTACCCAAAAGATCAAATATGATGCAAGAGTTATCTTGAAAATGCAAAACATAACGCTCTTCAAGCATTTGAGCTACACATCTTTGAAAAATGCACCCAACGCATCTTTGAAAAACCAACTATAGATAGTAGAAAATATTTGTTCCCATTTAAAGATGGCGTACTCATAGGACCACATGCATCACTATGTATGAGTTGTAGTGTCATAGAAGCTCTCCACCTATTTTTAGAGAATGGCAATTTACTTTCTTTTCCATATTAACAAACATCACATACATCAACACTGTCATGAATAGCAGATCATGAACTAGCTTTTTAGAGTGCATGAGCTTCAAGTTTGAGTAGCTAAAATGACCAAGTCTTTTGTGCCATAAGCTAGAATCATTAACCATGCTAGTATAAGCATGCAAATCTGTTTGTTTCCAATCGAGATGAAAGCTTTTACATTTCATGTTAATAGTCATAAATTCGCTACCCGAAAGATCAAATATGATGCAAGAGTTATCTTGAAAATGCAAAACATAATGCTCTTCAAGCATTTGACCTACACTTAACAAGCTTTGACTTATTTCGGGCACAAATAGAACAGTGATAAATTTTGTACTTGATGAGTGTTTCGACAGCAACATCTTTCCCCTTCACATCAGCACTTGCCAATCTTCACTTTAGAGATGTAGGACTTATCCAAATATTTTAAGAATCCAGCATCGCTAGTCATGTGACTCGTACAACCACTGTCATCAACCAAGAGTCTTTGCTACTAGTTAAAGCATGACAAGTGGCAACAAATGACTTTTCTTCAACCTACTCTTAATTTTCAACAACATGTGTTTGTTGTCCTTTCTGGTTTGCTTTATTTTTACACATTTTCTCCACATGACCAAGCTGATTGCAGTCTCTACACTTAACATTTGGCCTGAACTAACAATAGTTCTCTGTGTGGCTTCTCTTTTTACAATGAGGACGTGGTGGATATTTTCCTCTTCTTCACCTCTGTTACCTTCACCTTCTTTCTTATCTTTCTCTTTTTTTGTCACTAGATTGCTTCGTTGCTCCACTACTGCTTGCTTGTTTTTCTTTCATCTTTGCAAAAAAAGTTCCCTCAAATGCTCTCAAGCCTTATAGCTCTCCTTCGCTCCATGGCTTGCAGGGCATTTACTTACTCAGTTAAAGTTAGCTAAGTGAGATCGCTTGAATCTTCAAGAGAGGAAATTTTAGGCTTAAACCTTTCTGGCAAAATCATTAGCACTTTTCCTACAACTCTCTTATTTGATAGCTTTTCTCCAAGCAACCTAATTTGGTTTACAACTTTCATTAACCTGTTAGGATAATCTTTGACAAATTCAACTTCTTTCATCTTCAAAACCTCAAATTCTCTCCTTAAATTTAACGCTTACATTTTCCTTGTTCTATCATTGCTTTGAAACTCCTCCTTAAGCTTGTCCCAAGCTTCTTTGGCAGTCTCACAAGCTATTATTCTTGTGAAAATTGCTTCTAAGACGGCTAAATGAATACAAGACCAAGCCTCGTATTTCTTTACTACTTGTTCAGAATGATGCCTCATTTAGGCAATTGTTGGATTTGCCTCTAATGGAGGAGGATCTCTTCCAGCCTCCACAACCTTCCAAAGATCAAATGCCCTCAAATAGACTTTCATTTTGACAACCCACATTGGATAATTTTCTCCTATGAAAACAGAAGGCGATGGTCCTACAAAATTGCTTGAAGACATGAGCTAACACTCAAAAGTTTCAGGTTTTGTAAGGAGGGGAAGCCTTGTTGGTTTTCTCTCACTCACAGCTCTTAAAGATCAATAGAGCTTTGATACCATGTTATAATTAATATCAGAGAAATTTAAAAAATGGAAGTGAGCTCAATCTTTGAAAAAATGAGACACCTTGTGCCATTCATTTTCAATAATATATACAAGAAACATTCAAGCGCATTACTATTTGCTCAATACCAAACTCAACTAACACATCCTAACTTTATCAGAACAACATTCCTTAAAATAAGGATCTCTTTTACTTTATAGCTAAACTTTGACTTAACGAAAATAACTTTTGACAAAATACAAAAAAGATTTCCTTTGCTCAAAGTATCTAGAAAAATCTCATACTCTTAACAGGAAGCTTTCATGCAACTCTCTTTTGAAATCACTTTTCCTATAGAAGTTCTTAAATGTGTTTGGGTATAGGTCATGTCATAAAAGGAAGAAGACAATTGTGCGTTAGAAATTGTGGCTAAAACCAACAAGAGCAAGGGGCAACAATAGGTCCATAGAGTATTTTTTGAGAACTGATGGCAAGTAATGGTATATATGTTTCAGAAGTACTCTCTCTTATATATATCTATGATCAAAACTATATATATATATATATATATAGTTAGTAATTATTAGTGATGAACTGCAGGCTGCAGGCTCAAAATCTTGGGTTGGAGATGATTGAGAAAACATAGAAGGCATCTATTTATGGGGCAGTGGAATGGAATGGAGAGGCTTAAGGTTGGTTTGTCCAAGTCATTGTCCTGTGCTACGTCGCGCATAGCCAATGTGCTAGCTGGTAACCTTTGCAAGACGATGTCATGACTTGTTCTTTCTTGGTAGCCTTCCCAATAAATACTTTTTAAGACATTTGGGCTTAGAAAATTTAGGTTACGTTCTCTTTATTGGTTTTTAGTTATTTTTAATTTTTAATTTTTTAAAATAATAAAAACGCGTTCTTTTTACTATTTTTAAAAATTTATTTTTAAAAACAAAAAAAAATTATAAAGAAAACTCAAAATTTTAATCCAAAACAAACTCTAAACTCAAAACATATTTATTTATTTATATTTTATTATTATAATAAAAAAATATTACAAAATTTATTAACTTTAAAATATATATATTTTTTAATAATATATTAACATTAAATATTTTTAATTTATTACGTAATCAAATTTATTGAATAAAATATTATTAAAAAATTATTTTTAAAATTTAAAAAAAAATACGTTTTCTAATTTTTTGTTTTGAGAAATAATTTTTCAAAATAATAAAAAGAACGCGTTTTTAATTTTTTAAAAATAGACTATCAAAACAAAAAATTGAAAATGAATTTAAAACTCAAAATTAAAAATTAAAAAAAGTAGAGAAGGTAGCTTTGGCTTTTTATTTTGAATGGGTTGAGATGAAGATGATGAATTAGTTCAATTATGGGAATTAAAAAATAATAGTTTGGAAGTTGGACCGGACTGGTTAATTAGAGATGGAAAATTAGTAAGCCGCCAAGAATTTGTAAATCAAATCAAGTTTTGGGCCCACTAATTGACAATTACTTAATATTGCTGTAATATATCTTAATTTGAAGAGGAATTAGAGAATTTGTACAATACATGTACATACACAAACATGTTATTGTTTTCTCTTAATTAGGATTCCAATTGTAGACAATGTGAACATAATTTGTGTTTTTAGAGTGTAGTTATGTTAGCATTGTGATTTTTTTTTTTTTTTTTTGGTTCTATTGTAAATCATTGTGATTTTTTATTTTTTGGGTTCTATTGTAAATCTTAAAGATAATGTTTTTTATAGAAACAAAAATTGTTATAGATAATATCTTTAATAGAAAGTATAAATAAGTATTAGCAAAGCATATTATAAATGTTTTTTTATAGCCCTTGGATATAGTTAAATTATGCTTTATATTGATGGTCAAAAACTTATGGAACCTAATCATTGATAAGACGGATAATTAAGTTAGTTGTTACTTGCATGAATACCTATTCTATCTCATTATTAAGAAACAAAAAGAAAGACTTAAATAAAAAATTTAAAAAGATGATGTTCTAATTGAATTGGCTTGGATTACCTCATTTAAAAAAAAAATGTTCAATCCATGTAACTTGTTTATTCTTGGGTGCAAAAGTGAAATTCCTCACCGGGCCCCTCACACATTGTCTATGCACGTGGGAGGAGTTAATCACGATACGCAGCAACGCATCAGATAGGAGGTACAGTGCATGATACCCACAAGGAACCATTCTTACAAGAGGGTGAAACTCTCACACTGCGACTGTCATGAGTCAAACTTACATCCTTAAATGCAATATATTACCTGAAAATCAATCATGCTACATTCCTGGGGTAAATTATTTTACCACTCAACTTGGCACCTTTATTGGGGAAGATTATGTCCGTGACCACCCACCATTAGTAGTGATAAAGGAATGTACCCAAAAGCAGTCAAAAATGGTGCCCTATACGTGTCTTGGAGTTACCCAAAACTATAGAAGATAGTGGTGGTACTGGCACATTTATATATTGCCGTTTGCGATTGTTACATACTGACTTTCATGCATGCATCTAGACTAGGCGCGCATCATCTACCAAAGTTTTATATGCATGTGTTTGTGTGTGTAATTATTAAAAGGAAGGGTGAGTCTGTGAAGTCAAAACCAACTGCAGCGACTTAAAAGGTCAAAAAATAAAAATAAAAATAAAAATATTATTTAAATATAATTTATTTTTTTTGGACAATTTTAGTACACTCAACATTAACTGTTAAAATTACTAAATCACCAACAAGTTTTTGATCACTAATATTAAGTGTTCGTTTTCTTCTCTAAATATTTTTAGATGAACAACTATGTATTTTCATCATAAATATTGACATTCACATTTAAAGTCTTATAATGCTTAGGAAGAAAATACATATGAAGATCGGTAATTTCAAATTCAAAGTGAAGTCATATTAAGATTTCTCTAATATTTGTATATATTCTTTGTTTTAAGTTTTTATTTTTAAATTTTTCATTGCATGTCTCAGGGTACCCTATTATAAATTGTTAACGCTTTATAATTTTTTTTAATAAAATACTTGCTTACAAAAATTAAATATTAAGTATCACATAAATTATCAAAATTTAGTGTCCAAGACTCGTCAAATAAAAATATAAAAGATAGAGCATGCATAGGAATCCCCCCTGCGAAAGAGGGAGGAAATTTCTTATACTTAGAGCCGCCTTGGCTGGTCAGAGCTGTTGGGCTTGGGCTTTGCTAGTTGTCATCTGTTTGTTTTGCACAAGGGAAGGAAGGAGCCTTTGGACTTTTTTAATATATGGTACATCATCATCAGGCAGGTCAATGGCATGGACATGGGTATATATATATATATATAAGTTCCTCTTGATCTTTCAAGGGTAAAAAGTAATTAAGTGGGGCCCAAATTATTAAAAATTCAAAAGAAGTGAGAGACATTATGTTTTATTCCTCAGTAACACAAGTCACCAATCTTATATATATATATATATATATTTTAAGATCTCGCTAGGATGATCTTAAGACCATTTAATTATATCTAAAGAGATTAAAAATAGAAACTACAATCTTAATCCTAAAACTTTATAATAATAATTATTGAACTCTTCTACTATTAATATAGTTTTTTGAATGAACTATATCCCTTAAATGCTCTCAATTTAGGTCAAAACACCCCTTCTCTATATGCACTCATTTCCCTTTTTATATATATGTTTCTAGACGCTTTAATATATATATTTTGTATGTTTTTTAACTCATTATCTATTTATACATCTTTTCATACCCATACATTTCTCTTTAATACGATTAAGTCTGTATTTATTGAGTTTTGATTTTTTTTAGATTCATTTTTTTTATTCTCAACGTAATCTAGAAGTTTTTTGACATTTTAGGGAGACAGTTGGCATACGACGAGTTCCTTAACATGTCTAGTTGACGAAATTTAATAAAAATTTCAAGTTTTCAATTAAGATAGTATTTATTAATTAAGATATAGACTGAAAAAGTATAATATGGAAAGTATTACAGATAAAATTATTTTTTATTATATTTATTAAATTTATCTAGCGACTCTTGAAAAAGAACTCATGACTTTTTATCTAAATTTTTTCAGATAAATTTATCTCTTAATCTTTATAGATAAAAAAAATGATACATCTATTTTTTAACAAATAATTTAATAAAAATCTTAAAATATTTTTTAATTTTATCTTAATTATTTCATATATTGGTTCGAAAAATATTTTAAATTTATTTTAATATAATTTTATTTTATTTATTTTAATAAACGTTAACTAACTATATATAATTTACTTCATTTATTAATATCTCCTAAAAAGTAATCCTTTTATCTTGTTTAGGCAAGAAGTATGAGAGTACTTAAGGGCATAGATTCAGATAACATTTCCATAAATCCCAGACAGTCAGCGTATATCTTCCAAACCATCACCATCACCATCACCCATGTAAATCCGCGTTATGTTCATAATTTTCAAAGCGGGACAATGTCTTGGTTGGTTGACCCGAACGCATTTCTTAGACACTTAATATTAATATATTTTATATGATATTTAATATTAATATATTCGTATTTATAGGGATAACAATTTAATTACCCCTAAATATGAGTTGTCGAAGACTTTGAACTTTATAGCGACAAGAATGAATATAATACACATACAAGTAGTTATCCTGATGTCAGGAATAATAAATTGTGCTAAGGGCTTAGAACACTTGACTGTTTCTCTAAGCTTCATTTATATATATATATATATATTTTGTTTTTGTATCTAATTAAAAACCCTTTATAAGGACAGTTTATTAGGTCATCTGCCCATTTACGGAAACCTTTGCTAAAAATCTTCTCGTTGACATTATACCAATGTCCCTACTTAAATCTGTATTACCAAGCATGTTTACAAGTTTTCAAAATAGAAAAATAAATAAGTACAAAGTTTCAAAAATAGAGCTTCATCACATGGATATAGGAGTTGAGGTTTTGGGAATAGTTTCTCTAGTAAGGGTTGAGGTTAGATGGGCCTAATATTTCTATATACACGTATAAAATATTTTATGTTAGTGATATATCGAGAGAATAATAAAATAGTTCATTTGACAGCTTAAAATTATAAAATAAAAAAATATGTATTTATTAATCACTTATAACTTCTAATTGTATTAAAGATATGTTATTAATTAATAGTGTTGTGTCTAAGAAAATAGGTCTCTCCCAAAATAGGTCTAAGAAGAAGAAGTCCAAAAAAAAAGCTCCAAAGGCCCTCGCGATAAAATTGTTCACTAGAAACTCATCTTGAAGACTTTTATTGAGTACGTACCTCAAGAGTCTTTCTCGAAGGCTTTTCCGACCAAATCTAAGATTGCATTAAACTCATCTCTAATACCTTTATTAAAAAATTCAAAAGATCCGAAGGGCATACATGTTTTTCACCTATCAACTTCGATCTTTATAAATAAGAGATGATTTTTTTTATCAAAATAACACAAACTCCACTCAAATTACAATTTTCTTAATTTTCAATACTCTTATACAAAAATTAACTTAAATATTGGAGAGCCAGAGAAACATCTGCACCCCTAATGATTTTCTATTTTAGAAATCTCCTAAATACTAAAGAATTGAGGTAGACATTTACTGACAGTTAAAAATGTATTGTTATATTTAATTAACAATGATTAGATTGAGATGTATGTCTGTAGAGGAAGAAAAAAAAGAACTTAATTTCATAGAAAAAGCTGTCCAAATAATTATATCTTATCATTGTGTGATGATTACAATTACATGAATGCTACCTCTTCAATCTATTTAATTAATTATATTTAATTGGCAACGGTGGAAGACAATTTTGCTTTTTCTTCTAATAAATTAATAAAAGATACACTGAGAGAGAGTGAGGATGGAAAAGATAGAGAGATGTAGCGGCTGTGTCCAAAAACGTTTGACTTCTACCTGTAATGACGAACTCAAGCATATATATATTTATATAATAAAACACAAGGGTTTTTGAAAATGTCTCAAGGAAAGACATTTTAATGGCCGGGATGATTTGTGATGCATTTGATGGCTGGGATTAAAATTTTTCCCGCCCACAGCACAGCTCCATCTACCTCTCTCTCTCTCTCCCTCCCACCCACCCACTCATTCCCTTTTTCTTTCTGTCTCTCACAAACGCACCCACCCACACCTCTCTCTCTCTCCCTCCCTCTCTTTCTCTCTCTCATAGATGTGTGTGTGTTTATTTACTAACTCTATGTGTATCTGTGTGTATATTATGTACATTTGTGTGTTCTGTGTGTGTATATATCTATATGTATATGGGTGTGTGTGAGGCGGCCGACCCACCGTCGTTGCCCTTCCCTCCGTTGTGCGGCCGTCGTCGCCCCTCCATTTGCCGTTCGCTGCACCCCCTCTCGGCCCACTCACTGCCTCTCTCTCTTCTTCTCTGTTATATATATAGATATATACATACACACACAGGCACAAATGTTCTCCCTAACCCTCTCTCTCTGTAGATCTAATGCGTGTTTTCCCCTTCTTCGTTGCTTGGACCTCTTTGGTGCCGATTTTTTAGCTTTTTTGTTGGTTGATATGCCTTCTGATTTTTGTTGGGTTTTGGATCTTTTCCATTTCTTCGCAACTATCTGGTAGAAGAATGTGTTGGCTACTTGAGACTTCATCGCCATCACCATCATCTAAAAAATTCTCATTTGGGTTGTCGGTGAATCCAACCAGCATATCATTCACTGTCGTCTCTTACAAATCATCCAAAAAATTCTCATTTGTTGAAGTTGTTGTGAAGATTGGTTTCTCCTACAAATCGAAGCTTCATTAGTTTTCTAGAATACAACCAAGAAAAACAGATTTGATATATAACATTGTGATATTTACATCTCTTTGATTGAGATTTGAAGTGGGGTTACTTGATTTTATTCTTGATTTTGCTTCTATGCAGTTCTCTACTTGATTGTTTGTGGGTTCTCTGCTGAAATTGTCTATTACGTAGTTTATTGCAAAATTGAAAGTTGCAAACCCAATTTTAATCAAGATCTAGGGTTGTCCGCTAATGCTTCTATTGGAGTGATCGAAAAAGCTGGAAGCTGAAAGCAAACTTCTTTGATGCAAATTACAATCTCTGCCTTTATGGGTACATTACATATATAGATACAGTGATGGGATGCGCATTCATCACCAGATTTTGAGTGAATATCCATATTTAAAAACAAAAAAAAAAAAAAGAAAGCGTTAAAAGAGAAACATAATATATGGTGTAAAATAAGAAGAAATATAATTTATTAAAAAAAGAAAGTTAAAACGAGTGTGATGCACTTAAAAAAAACCTCCTACAATTCACTCTTTTTAACTATACAATACATGCTAATGTCTAATCTATTAAGAAAGAAAACTAAGAATAAAGAGAAAGATAATAGGATTAGAGGAGGACTGAAGTAAAGAGTACTTTTCAAAACCATAAGAAAATGACTCCCCTTGGAATTTTCTGCTCTTTCTTCACATGCTATAATGAATGAAGTCTGGAAGTGAAGAAACCTATATCAAAAATAATATGTAAAAAGAAACCTAATGATTAATATGTAAACTTATCAATGGGGTTTAAGTAAAAGAAACCTAATGAATAATATATATTTTAAATTGTTTGTGCATAGTAGATTAAGCAAATTAAGATGCAAGAAATTAAGTAAAATGGACCTTCACATAGATCCCATTCTGAATTATAAGTAAAAATTGTCCATGAACTGTTACGTCGAGATCCCCTGTTTACGTAAAGAATAATTAATTACTTTTTAATTTCGTAACGTAGGTTAAATTAATTATGTTTGTGTTTTGAAAGGAGTTTCCTTTTCGATCCTGAAAGCCAAAGCAATATAACTACACAAGTTTGAAGCCTTCAAATTTACTATATATATATTAAGACCCACTCAATGATTAATAATGAGCACATTATTTAAAATTGATATCTCAAAAGCCATTGCCTGAAGGTTTGGCTTGGCTGCTGGGTGGTGGTGAGTTCCAAAAGCTCCTTCTCCTATATCATGCATGGTCGAGAAATCTAATATTCGGGAATACAAGAGTTTCCGATTGTGAGCGGTAGGGAATTTAAGGTTCTTTGATTTTGAATTGAGGTTCCCCCTTATTGATGGTCGGGGTCATGACGAGGATTGGTATGTATTGTTTGATATTTAATTTATTCAAATAGTATAACACTTACTAATGTATTTTATTATATAAATTTAGTAAAACGTTAATAAGTATATAATAATTTTTATTTTTATTTTTTGTTTAGTGTTTACAATTTTTTTTACTTGCTCTTATATTTTGGTTTGCAATATTAGTGAACATTATAAATCTTATATATATATATATATATTTTATTTAACCTTTGTGGAGTGTTTAATACAAGTAAAATTATTATAACATAAGTATATAAATTATTTACATCGTGTCTTTAGACACAGGTATACGCTAGTATATATATATATATGAATTTTTTAGCACCAATTACATTGAATAGAAGGCTCTATTTAATCTTGTAGATTAATTAATTTTTAATATAAAAATTTCCACGAGTTTGAAACTATGAACAGAATATATTTTTAAAAAAAATTGCAACTAATTTTAGTATAATAAAATTATATATGTTAATAAATACTATTACTCATTTGACTATATAACAGACGAATATATTATGAGACCATTAATTCAAAGATAAAATATGTTCATTCAACATTAATATTTTTCTTTCTTTAATTTGATTAGGGTTTTCTCTTTAATGTTGTTACCTTGAAAATTTGTGATTAGGATTAGTTTGATCGCTAGTTAATTAATTAGACACCATTTAAGCCTTTGGCACATGTGGGTGAATATTGCATGCACGTCCCCACCACTAAGAATCACCAACCTCTGTAGATTGGACAGCTATATATATATATATATTCACCAACCTCCATGGATCAAACAGCTATATCCCACTCCCGTTGACGCGTGGAACGCAAAATTTGACACCCTTTTGCCATTCTCATCATTTTCTTTTTAGGGTATATGAGTCCACAATGTAGCGTACGTGTTTGACTGATTAGAAGCTAATAAATATTGATCCTTATGTAAAGATTGCAAATAATTTTATCTATTCATTGAATGAATGATATGTAGAAAAGTATATTTAAACCGCGGGTAAAAGCATTTTTCCACACTTGTTGTATTGTTTGGCCCATGACTATATATAATACATATTATATTTCTATTGTAGAGAAGAAAGTAAGAATTTCACGACAATACCATTATAAGGTAAGGTGTCTTGGCCTTGCTAACCTAAAGGCCCCCAAGTGTTGCTATGTCTATCTTCTTTGTTGGTTTGTCTTTAGGCACATTTAGAGGCCTGTTTTTTTTCTGTATTTTGTTGGGTTCTGCCTCTTTTCCTGTTAAGCTAACTCTCTTTGTTTGATTTCGGTTTGAGGTTTTTATATTAGAAAAAAATTAATTATAGTAATGTCAAGTACTAATTAGGATTATTAGCCAGATTCTACTACCCATTTATTTACCAAAAGCATGCCAAACAAGCAGCCGAAAACGATCAGGTCAGATTACGCGTTGCAGCAACACTGGTGCTGGTGGGGTGGCTTTAGATTAGACTTTTGGCCAATCAAGCCTTTGCATTGCCCTATAAATAGATGCCTTCCCTTAATTGCTTTCTCAATCACCTTGCTTCCTAGCTAGCTACTAGTACTCTTCTTTTAATTTGCTTTTGAGCTTTGGGGCTGCTGTGCTGTCCATTGGTTAACGAATTGGGATAAACAAGCAAAACATTACATTAACTAGCTAGCTAGTTTTGATCAGTCATGATGAGTTCAGCACTGCTAAGTTCTATTGTTTCTGCCCTGCTGCTCTTGTTCTTCCTCTTCAACACACCTTCTAATGCACAGTTATCTTCCACCTTCTACGATCAAACCTGTCCAAAAGCACTCTCCACCATCAGAACCTCTATCAGAAAAGCAATTTCAAGCGAGCGTCGCATGGCAGCTTCGCTCATTCGCCTTCATTTCCACGATTGCTTCGTTCAGGTATATAATTAATTACTAAAACATCCGCCGTAAGAAGGCTTGTACAATATTATTGTTGGTGTTGTCGAACTTATGTGATCGGCAAGATTAATGCTCTTGAATATTATTTATGCAGGGCTGTGATGCATCAATCTTGCTGGATGAAGCTGCTACTTCCACGAGCGAGAGGAGTGCCCTGCCCAATAAAAATTCTGCCAGGGGTTACGAAGTCATAGATACAGCAAAGGCCGAGGTGGAGAAAATATGCCCTGGGGTCGTTTCTTGCGCTGACGTACTTGCAGTCGCAGCCCGCGATGCCTCAGCTGCTGTAAGTAAACGCCATCTATCCATCTGCATCTCAAATATCGTCAACATGTAAATACGTAACATATACAAGAAGCGAATTAATGGAGTTTCATGGCTTCCTTTGGACATAGAATTAGTATGAAGCCAACTGGTTAATTTTATGTTAATGAATGAACCTTCAGGTTGGAGGGCCATCATGGACAGTGAAGCTAGGAAGAAGAGATTCCACTACTGCAAGCCGAGCTCTAGCGGAGAGTGATCTTCCGAGTTTTCAAAGCAGCCTCGACCAACTTATCTCCAACTTTGGTGCCAAGGGTCTCAGCACGAGGGACATGGTGGCATTGTCAGGTTAGTTCGTTTATTACTATAAGAAAACAACGTCACACCTTCATAAATATTCCCATGATCGAACAAACCTTCAATTTCCTTCGTTTTGGTTTGGCTTATTAACGTAGATATTTATACTGTGGTTGTTTGAATGCAGGGGCGCATACCTTAGGGCAGGCACAATGCTTCACTTTTCGCGACAGGATCTACAGCAATGGCAGTGACATTGACGCCGGTTTTGCTAGCACAAGAAAGCGTGGTTGCCCAGCAAGCGGCCAAGATAGCAATTTAGCTCCTCTTGATTTGGTCACACCCAACTCATTTGACAACAGCTATTACAAGAACCTGATGCAAAAGAAGGGTCTTCTTCACTCGGACCAAGTGCTTTTCAATGGAGGATCAACTGACAGTATCGTCTCAGAATATAGCCAAAACCCTTCAACTTTTAACTCAGATTTTGCATCGGCCATCATCAAAATGGGAGATATTGATCCTCTCACCGGTCAAAATGGAATCATAAGAAAGATATGCAGTTCCCTAAACTAATTCATTTCAAGTATCCATCCATCAACTATTTAGAAAAAATTCTATCCTTTTTATGAATTGGGCAAAGTAATTTTATCCCTTTTGATTATCTATGTTTAGTTTTCTCACCTTAAGTTTGGTGTTTTAAGTGTAGATGAGTGCTTTGATATTTGAACTTTATCGAGTGTAAATTAATAAAATGTCTTACGTGCATTTTAAGAATGAATATATAGATTTCAAATGAATATAATTGTAGACAATATTGTGAAATGCTTCCTTAGTCAAGAAATCGAATGGTTGTTACACTCTGCTACCAAAAGAATACTTATTTGCACTATTGATGTTTTCTGTAATTAAATAATAACCATTTTACTCTTTTTCTCTTTCTCTTTCTTTTTGTTTTTGTTTTTCCAACTTATAAAGAATAAAAAAACAATGGGTGCTTGCCAGCTGCCACAAGCTCAATCGAGAACCCCCAATGATGCCATGGTTATTCATTGACCAGTGGTTGTCAACTGATGATGGTCTATCCCCACCAATTGTTCATATTTTTTATAAGATAGCAGGGCAAGGGAAAAGAAAGAGAAGAAGACGAGGAAAGGAGCATACACTGGCAACCATCGCAACCCAGTGGGAGAAAAAGAGAGAAGGGAGATGGAGGAAATTTTAACCTCAAAAAGATTAATGTAAATGTTTTAAACTATAGGGGTGTCCCTTGGATTTTATCAAATATCAAGGCATGTCCGTGTACTTCATCATAAAAAGGAGTACTAAAAAAATAATATTTTCTAACTGCAAATACTTTTTATGGGATAAATAGATTAAATTACAAAAATAATAATTGAATTTTATGCTAAGGTGTAAAAAAACCACTAAATTTTAATTTGTATAAAAAAAAGTCACTGAACTTTTTATTAAGATATAAAAAGATTATTAAATTTTAATTTTATATATAATTTTTCGTGTGAAAATTGTTGTCAATTGTTGTTAAAAGAAATTAATGGAATACTAATGTGGCTAACAACATGTGGACCTATATATGATATTAAAATATTACATCATAAAAAGATTAATAGCTTTTTTTTATATTTTATTATAAAGTTTGGTAACATTTCTATATTTTAGTACAAAGTTTAATAACTGTTTAATTCTTAAGCCAACTTACTGTAGTTATACATTTCTATATTTTAGATCGAAGATGGGCAGAATGCAACATCCTCAACTCGTTAAAACTTCGGTCAACCTACATTTTAACTTAGGTCGACCTAATATGGGCAGAATGCAACATCCTCAACCCATTAACTTCGGTCGACCGACACTACAACTTAGGTCGATCGAAGTTTGGCATAATGCAACATCCTATAACCACATAACTTCGATCGATCAATGTTTCTCTTTAGTCAACCGAAGATGGGCAGAATGTTACATTCTCAATCCTTATTTACGTCGGTCAACTAACCCTACAACATAGATCGATCGAAGAGGGATAGAATTTCCACCCATGAACAGGCAATATTTCGGTGGACTGACCGATGATGTCAAGTCTACCAAAGATGGGCAGAGGACAGAGAATGAAAATTTATGAACCAAACATAAAAATATCTTAAATAAGCTAATTAATCAAACGAATTCATCATCCAATGGCATTTCAACCCCTAATGACATAATTGGCGTTATGGTAAAATTATAACGGCTTATGTGCCGTTATTGTCATATTAGCTTACTTATCACTTTCGTTACCCCCGAACATCTAATTTTTACAAAAGAAATGCCCAGCAAAGTACCAAAAATATGTCCACAAAATTTTTCATAAGAAAGCTAAGTTATGGGAAAAAAAAGTTATATTCATCATTTATCAATTTATTCAACTTTTGATTATGTTTTTTTTACCTTATTTTGGTCAAAGGCCATTTGGCCAAGAGTTATGCGTGGGTAGGCCATCTCTTAGTTTAAGGATGAGGTAATGATCATCAAATTATCCCAATAGTATAATTTGAAAATTTTGGCAAAATCTCCCATGTTTTTAGGGCATTGAACTTGCATTAGAGACTAAGTCTCTAATGTCCAACAACATACTACTATTACAACATCTACCATAACAACTTTAGAAACTTAGTCGCTCTATCCAACAATGTACTACTATTACATTAGAGACTCAGTCTCTCTATCCACCACGTCTCTTACCCTCAACAACAACACAAACCACATTATACACTATTTGTTATGTCTATACAAAAATATACATCATTTAAATTAGATGAAAATATGGAGAATCTATTAATCCATTGATACACAAGCTATATTATAATGTTATATCTATATAAAAATATTTCAATATGTCTGTGGAGGGTACGGACATCCGGAGTTAGGTGCATCTGCCAGTGATCCTCATTATGCCTCAAGATGTCCTCAATGTATTTGATAGCGTAGCAACCGCAACTGGCCCTGTATTAGACATAATACACAGCATAACAAAATTTTCATGAAAATTGACTCTATAATATAATTTTAATTAATTTACCTGTCTGGTTGTTGAGGCACCTTCTGAGGATCGGTGTTCTCTACATCTCAATCTCTACCTATGTACGGTTGCAGTTGCGGTTACAAGCTCGTAATATGCACCTATCTTTAGTAGAATGGGTAACAAGCTCACAAATGGTTCTACAAATTCTACCCTGCTACTCCGGCTGTCTTCGCTCATGGCGTTGGAGTCATATATGACAGCTCTCTTATTTTTCAAACAAATCTTTAAGAGAAACCAGTGAGAATTGGGTATATTACACGAGAGCAACACCTACATTTTATTTATTTTAATACATTAGTCGTATGGAAATACATAAATAAATCATTAAATGGAATGAATTAACACTTACACAGTCGACCGTCCACCAAGGGAGATTCGCGTCAATGCGTCTGTCGATAAAATCAGCCGATTTTTTCGGGACAATCGCAATAGAAAGCGCAAAAACCCTCCTATTGCCTCCGTACTCTCTTTCCCAAAATCCTTCTATAGATGCCCGAAAAATAAAATAAAAATATTGGTAACAGACTAAATTGAGATGTAAAAAAATAAATAAATAAATAATAATAATAATAATAAGTAGTGCATCATTCACTAAAAACGAGGTTGACATGATAGCGTAATTTATATCATATTGACGACGAGACTGTATACATCTCAGGCAACACATGTAACTATCGATAAGATGATCCTCCAATCATTTGGTTTCATTCTCTATGTCTCGGATGTCAGCCGGTGTTAGGTTGAGAGGGAAATCGGTGTGAAGACTATAATAACCAAGAATTAGGATTAAATAAGGGTAAGAATGTATTATTAATGTAAATAGACAAATGTACTGGTTACTTATCTAATATTTTCTTTGGGGCCTATGAACTCAATGTAGCCTTCAGGGGGCACTGTCTCCACGTCCAGCAGCTTGGGCCTAGTATCGGCGGCGTTGGGTCCACGTTCGACCCCTCCACCTTGCCATCTTTCTTTCTGTTTTTATGTTTGGTTGGATCAGTGAATGGTGGTCGACGAAACTACGATGGCAATCTATCTTACATAGGTCGTCTGCCAACCCTAACCACTTCCTTCTGCTATGATTGAATAAAAACTAACTATTACAAATTGGTATTTCAGAATGATGTAAAACGTATAAATGTAAATTTAGAACTTACTCTAGATGTGGATGTCTGCTCCTCCTCATCGTGATGATTAACATCTACCTGATCACGACCCCGATATTGCTCATTGCCATGATCGTTGTAATCTGGGGAAATATGCAGGATGTAGATGAGTATACAGTGTTGCCTTCCCCCTCTCTAGTCGCAACAACTGTGTCCTTATCTGACTCATCTACCCATCCATTTTTCGCAACATCTCTAGCGTTAGTTTCAGCATCTCGGCCATTTACAAAAGGTAAAATATATATATAAACAATTATAAAAAAAATATAAATTAAAACTATTATTATAATAATAATCATACCCCAGCCTCATTATATCCGTGGTGCGAACTATCAAGGAGTCTTGTCTCCTCCTCATCTTTCTTCTCATTCTCCTACCCTCTCTCATCATCTACATGTATCCTACTCGCTTCCTCTTCATCCCCACCCTCTTCCTTATTCTCTTCACCCCTTTTGCCCCTAAATTTATAGATGTCAACCCTAATCAAGTGTTAAGGGTTAAAGGACCTCTAAAAATTCGTTTCTCACTCAGCATCAATGGGCTCGAGCATTGGACTCGATCGTCATGCCTACAAAATTATATTATTTAGATAGATATTATTTAAAAAAATAAACAAAATTTAGGGTACGTTGCACACTTACTTCCTTCATAAGGTAGTTGTCGTAATTTTTTATGTGTGACATTTTTTTTATAACCATTTCTACATCTTGGAATGTCTGTGTCGGATAGTTTGATGGCCTAGTTATTCTGTGCCAATGGGAATATTTCGATCAACCACCACTGTAAAGAGCAAAAAATAAAAATAAAAAACAAAACAAGCGTTTAGTTACTATGGACACATCATATACAATAATGTAATGTAATATAATACGGAGAAAGTAATACATTATTGATTGCACTTGAAACGCCCACACAAAATCATAAAGGTTTATTTTCTTCCCACCCTTACCAGTCAGTTTCCTTTTGCTCGTGGCCAACTGGATGTAATGTTAACTCTTACTGTAGACATATGTACCCCAAGGGAAAACCTTAAATACGTGTAAATCCTCGGACATAGTCCACAAGAAATCATCCACATGTTCGCGTTCATCCTGTCCCAACAAAAACATGTCGACCACAATAATGTAAATCAATTTCAGGATATCATCTAAAACCATGTCCTCTCTGGTACTAATTAGTAATTCAATGTCGTCTCTAGTCACCCATTTTTTATGTTGTAGAAATAGTCGCGTACGTAAATTCTCTGGCTCAACAAGCTTCGCTTCAAAGCTTTCTCTATCAATAGCCCCAAATCGAAGTCCACTATTAAGTATGGACTCCTACCCCTCGTACCTGTATGGCGTGCTGCCAATTTCAAACCACATCTCATCATGGCGGGCACTCAGAAATGTCACCTCCCTAAGTATAACATGATATATTAATTGTGGTGCAGTCAAATGGAGGGACATAGGCATTTTTAAAAAATGTCCTAATAGGCCCTGCAAGAATCTATCCATTAACTTATATCGGTCTAGAGCATGGCGCATTGTCTCAAGGTGTTTGATCCCACAATGAGTAGTAACTCGCATTCCCAACGGTAATACCCGGTGAGCATGAACATAAGTAAATTTCCTAATTTGTTATTTAGCTATCTATACAAAAAAAGAAAAAAATAATACAAAAACAACAATTGTCTTAGTTGGTGACCATGGAAAGAATAAACACAAACACAAGCAAACGAAGCCTAATAGATGAAGTCAGACCATTGAGGCCCGATCGGGCTTTGTCTGCAGCCAAGCACTACAAGAATTTCAAGTTTTAGCGACAAAAATATTCCATCGCTAAATCCAAAAAACCCTCACTACATCAATTTAGCGACGGATTTTTCCGTCGTTGAAGTCACCATTGCTAAATTTTTTTACGACGGATTCGTCACCAATTTAGAGACGAAAAATTTCCACCTCTAAATGTATTTTTTTTTTTTAAATTTAGCAATGAAAACTTCCATCATTATTTTTTTAAAAAAAAATTATAAAAAATTATTTTAGCGACAGAATATTTCGTCTCTATTTTTTTATATTATTTATTTTTTAATAAAAATTTATGTCGCTAAAATATATTGAAAAATTAAAAATTAAAAAATTATTTAGCAACGAAAATAATCCATCACTAAAACATATTAAAAAATAAAAAAATAAATAATAAATTAAAAATAATTAAAAATAAAAAAATATTTTTGCTACATTAGAAAAAGAACACTACAATCCTAACAAACATAAAATTATTAAAAAAAATAATTAATTAAAACTTAGATATTTAAATTTTAAATATAACCCCAAAAACGAATAAAATTACAATTCTAACAAATATTTCTAATAATTTACTGAAAATAAACAAAACATATAAACAAAAACAACAAAGCAAAAACAGAAAGAAAGAACATAAAATTTATATGAGCAGCAAACAACACAATAAACAAATTTCTAATAAAACAATGCAAAAAAAAAAAAGAAAAGAACATGAAAAAGAAAGAAATGAACATTTTTAATAAATCACTGGAAATGCCAAGATTGCAAGTAAAGCATATAAACAAACAAAACAATACAAAAAAAGAAAGAAAGGAACATAAAAAGAATTAAATACAAAAAAATTAACTAATACTGAAAACACTACAAATTTACTAAATTTAACATACATGAGCAGCCAACAAATTTTAAAAATAAAACAAATATCCAAAAAATAAAAAATAACTGAGATGTGATCGAGGGTAAGCCACGAGCGATAGAGCGAGCAAGTAAGGGCGAGCTGTAAGCAACCGAGAGGCGAGGGTGAGGACGAGCGAGCCAAAGAGGGGGGATTTAGGGATTTGGGGGAGGTTTGGGGATTTAGGGATTTTTTGGGAGAGGGGGGATTTGGCCAAGAAAGAGGCGAGGAGATTCTCATCTCTTGAATTTATTTAATTTTTTAAATATTTAATAATTAAATAAAAATATAATTTATAAAAATAATATTAATAATTATTTAGTTGATAAAAATAATGTAATTTAAATAAAATCTTTTATTGAATAATTTAAATAAAATCTTATTGTAATAATCTAAAATGTGATAATTTAAATTATTGTATTTCAAATTAATATTTATTTACAAGTATAATTATATTATAAATTTAATAATTATAATAAATTAGTTTGATATATTGAATTATTTATTAATAGTTAGTTATCTCAAATAATTAATTTTTTTCTATAAATAAAAATTATATTAAACGAAACCTACAGAACATCCACAAATTACTAGGGTAAATCTCAAATTACACAAAAAAAATTTAAAAAATAAAAACTCAAAACTTCCACCGCACTTAGGGTAAATCTCGGGTTAATTACACTAATAATAATTCAACTTTGCATTCTATTACTATTTGGTCACTGAACTTTAAAATATTACTTGTTAGTCACTGATATTTCAAAACGGTTATTACTTAGTTACTGAATTTTGAAATGTTATCCGTTAGCCACTGATATTTCAAAAACTGTTACTACTTAGTTACTGAACTTTAAAATGTTACTTATTTGTCATTCATTCGTCATTAGTCATTCGTCATTCCACTATTGCAAGCCGAGCTCTAGCGGAGAGTGATCTTCCGAGTTTTCAAAGCAGCCTCGACCAACTTATCTCCAACTTTGGTGCCAAGGGTCTCAGCACGAGGGACATGGTGGCCTTGTCAGGTTAGTTCGTTGATTACTATAAGAAAACAACGTCACACCTTCATAAATATTCCCATGATCGAACGAACCTTCAATTTCCTTCGTTTTGGTTTGGCTTATTAACGTAGATATTTATACTGTGGTTGTTTGAATGCAGGGGCGCATACCTTAGGGCAGGCACAATGCTTCACTTTTCGCGACAGGATCTACAGCAATGGCAGTGACATTGACGCTGGTTTTGCCAGCACAAGAAAGCGTGGTTGCCCAGCAAGCGGCCAAGATAGCAATTTAGCTCCTCTTGATTTGGTCACACCCAACTCATTTGACAACAGCTATTACAAGAACCTGATGCAAAAGAAGGGTCTTCTTCACTCGGACCAAGTGCTTTTCAATGGAGGATCAACTGACAGTATCGTCTCAGAATATAGCCAAAACCCTTCAACTTTTAACTCAGATTTTGCATCGGCCATCATCAAAATGGGAGATATTGATCCTCTCACCGGTCAAAATGGAATCATAAGAAAGATATGCAGTTCCCTAAACTAATTAATTTCAAGTATCCATCCATCAACTATTTAGAAAAAGTTCTATCCTTTTTATGAATTGGGCAAAGTAATTTTATCCCTTTTGATTATCTATGTTTAGTTTTCTCACCTTAAGTTTGGTGTTTTAAGTGTAGATGAGTGCTCTGATATTTGAACTTTATCGAATGTAAATTAATAAAATGTCTTGCGTGCATTTTAAGAATGAATATATATATATATTTCAAGTGAATATAATTGTAGACAATATTGTGAAATGCTTCCTTTGTCAAGAAATCGAATGGTTGTTACACTCTGCTACAAAAAGACTACTTATTTGCACTATTGATGTTTTCTGTTATTAAATAATAACCATTTTACTCTTTTTCTCTTTCTCTTTTTTTTTTTTTGTTTTTCCAACTTATAAAGAATAACAAAACAATGGGTGCTAGCCAGCTGCCACAAGCTCAGTCGAGAACCCCCAATGATGCCATGGTTATTCATTGACCAGTGGTGGTCAACTGATGATGGTCTATCCCCACCAATTGTTCATATTTTTTATAAGATAGCAGGGCAAGGGAAAAGAAAGAGAAGAAGAGGGAAGGAGCATACACTGGCAACCATCGCAACCCAGTAGGAGAAAAAGAGAGAAGGGAGATAGAGGAAATTTTAACCTCAAAAAGATTAATGTAAATGTTTTTAAACTATAGGGGTGTCCCTTGGATTTTATCAAATATCAAGGCATGTAAATGTAATTCATCATAAAAAGAAGTATTAAAAAAAATAATATTTTCTAACTGCACATACTTTTTATGGGATAAATAGGTTAAATTACAAAAATAGTAATTGAATTTTATACTAAAGTGTAAAAAAATTACTAAACTTTAATTTGTATAAAAAAAAAGTAAGTGAACTTTTTATTAAGATACAAAAAAATTATTAAACTTTAATTTTGAATATAATTCTTCATGTGAAAATTGTCGTCAATTCATGTTAAAAGAAACTAACGGAATACTAACGTGACTAACAACGTGTAGACCTATATATGATATTAAAATATCACATCATACAAAGATTAATAGCTTTTTTTTTATATTTTATTATAAAATTTAGTAACATTTCTATATTTTAATTAGTACAAATCTAATAACCGTTTAATTCTTAAGCCAACTTATTGTAGTTATACATTTCTATATTTTAGACCAAAGATGGGTAGAATGCAACATCCTCAACTCTTTAAAACTTCAGTCAACCGACATTTTAACTTAGGTCAACCTAAGATGGGCAGAATGCAACATCCTTAACCCATTAACTTCGATCGACCAACACTATAATTTAGGTCGATCGAAGATTGGCAAAATGCAACATCCTATAATTGCATAACTTTGATCAACCGACGTTTCTCTTCAATCGACCGAAGATGGGTAGAATGTTACATCCTTGACCCTCATTTACGTCGGTCAATTGACCTTACAACATAGATCGATCGAAGAGGGACATAATTTCCACCCATGAACAGGCAATACTTTGGTGGATTGACTAATGATGTCAAGTCTACCGAAGATGGGCAGAGGACAGAGAATGAAAATTTATGAATCAAACATAAAAATATCTTAAATAAGCTGATTAATCAAACGAATTCATCATCCAATAGCATTGCAACCTCTAATGACATAATTGGCGTTATGGTAAAATTATAACGACTTATGTGTCGTTATTGTCATATTAGCTTACTTATCGCTTTCTTTACCCCCGAACATTTAATTTTTACAAAAGAAATGCCCAACAAAGTACCAAAAATATGTCCACAAAATTACCCATAAAAAATCTAAGTTATGGGGAAAAAAAAGGTATATTCATCATTATTTATCAATTTATTCAACTTTTGATTATGTTTTTTTTTTACCTTATCTTGGTCAAAGGCCAGTTGGCCAAGAGTTATGTATGGGTAGGCCATCTCTCGATTTAAGGATGAGGTAATGATCATCAAATTACCCTAATAGTATAATTTGAAAATTTTGGCAGAGTCTCCCTTATTTTTAGGGCATTGAACCTGCATTAGAGACTTAATCTCTATGTCCAACAACATGCTACTATTACAACATCTACGTACCATAACAACTTTAGAGACTCAATCTCTCTGTACAACACATACTACCACCACATCCTTTACCCTCAACAACAACACAAACCACATTATACACTATTTGTTATTTGTTATGTCTATACAAAAATATACATCATTTGAATCAGATGAAAATATGGAGAATCTACTAATCCATTGATATACAAGTTATATTATAGTGTTATATCTATATAAAAATATTTTAATATGTCTGCAGAGGATATGGACATCCGAAGTCGGGTGCATCTGCCATTGATCCTCATTATGCCTCAAGATGTCCTCAATGTATTTGATAGCGTAGCAACCGCAGCTAGCCCTGTATTAGACATAATACACATCATAACAAAATTTTCATGAAAATTGACTCTATAATATAATTTTAATTAATTTACTTGTCCGGTTGTTGAGACACCTTCTGAGGATCGGTATTCTCCACATCTCAATCTCTGCCTACGTACGATCGCAGTTGCGATTACACGCTCGTAATATGCACCTATCTTCAGTAGAATATGTAACAAGCTCACAAGTGGTTCTACAAATTCTACCCTGCTCCTCCGACTATCTTCACTAATGGCATTGGAGTCATCTATGACAACTCTCTTATCTTTCAAGTAAATCTTTAAGAGAAACCAATGAGAATTTGGTATATTACACGAGAGCAACACCTACATTTTATTTATTTTAATACATTAGTCGTATGAAAATAAATAAATAAATCATTAAATGGAATAAATTAACACTTACATAGTTGACCGTCCACCAAGGGAGATTCTCGTCAATGCGTCTGTCGATAAAATCGGCCCATTTTTCGGGGACAGTCGCAATAGAAAGCACAAAAACCTTCCTATTGCCCCCGTACTCTCTTTCCCAAAATCCTTCTATAGATGCCTGGAAAAATAAAATAAAAATATTGGTCACAGACTAAATTGAGATGCAAATAATAATAATAATAATAATAATAATAATAATAATAATAATAATAATAATAATAATAAGTGCAGTACTCACTAAAAGCGAGATTGACATGATAGCGTAATTTGTATCATATTGATGACGAGACTATATACGTCTCAGGCAACACATGTAACTATCGATAAGATAATCCTTCAATCATTTGGTCTTATTCTTTATGTCTCGGATGTCAGCCGGTGTTAGGTTGAGAGGGAAACCGGTGTGAAGACTACTATAACCAAGAATTAGGATTAAATAAGGGTAAGAATGTATTGTTAATGTAAATAGACAAATGTACTGGTTATTTATCTAATATCTTCTTTGGAGTCTATGAACTCAATGTAGCCCTCAAGGAGCACTGTCTCCACGTCCGGCATCTTGGGTCTAGTACCGGCGGCGTTGGGTCCACGTTTGACCCCTTCACCTCGCCATCTTTCTTTCTCTTTTTATATTTGGTAGGATCAGTGAAGGGTGGCCGACGAAACTGCGATGACAATCTATCTTGCATAGGTCGCTTGCAAACCCTAACCACTTCCTTCTCCTACGACTGAATAAAAACTAACTATTACAAATTGGTATTTCAGAATGATGTAAATCGTATAAACGTAAATTTAGAATTTACTCTAGATGTGGATGCCTGCTCCTCCTCATCGTGATGATTAACATCTACCTGATCACCACCCCGCACTACAAGAAAATTTAAATTTAGTGACTGGAACATACCCGTCACAAATTAGTAACGAATTTAGTGACAGACACTCGTCACTAAAAAATTTAAGGTTAGTTTTATATAAAATTTAAGATTTAGTGACGAGGCTGTCAGCCCCATCATTAAGTTCGTTGTTTAGTGACGAGGTTGTTAGCCTCGTCACAAATTTAGCGATAGGGTTGACATCCCCATCACTAAATTCGTTGTTTAGTGATGGTGTTGTCATCCCTCGTCACAAATTTAGTGACGGAGCTGACAGCCCTGTCACTAAACTCACTGTTTAGTGATAAGGCTGTCAGCCCCCGTCACAGATTTAGTGACGGGTTGTTAGCCCCGTCACAAATTTAGTGACAGTGCTGTTAGCCCCCGTCACAGATTTAATGACGGGTTGTTAGCCCCATCACAAATTTAGTGACAGTGCTGTCAGCCCCCGTCATAGATTTAGTAACGGGCTGTTAGCCCCGTCACAAATTTAGTGACGGGACAATCAGCCCCGTTACTAAACAATGACTTTAAAATTCTACCCTCCCTTTCTTCTCCCTGCGTTGTTGTCTTCTTCCCCATCTCCCTTGGCAATTTCTCTCTTCTCCCCCATTTCCCTATGCGACTTCTCTCTTTTCCCTCATCTTCGTCCATGTTGTTTTCTTCTTTCCATCTCCCTATGCAATTTCTCTCTTCTCCCCCATCTCCCTTTGCGCTGTTTTCTTCGTCTGCTGCTACCTCTCGTCGATGCCACATCTGTGCCATTACTATCGTTTTTTCAATCTTTTGGAAGTAATTTAATTTAAGGTTAGTTTTATTATTCAGTTAATAATTATTTTATGTTAGTTTAATTTTAATTATTCTGTATTGTTAGTTTAGTTTAGTTTAATTGTTTAAAGTTAGTTTAATTTTAGTTATTTTGTGTTATTCTGTGTTGTTAGTTTAGTTTAGTTTCATTGTTTAAAGTTAGTTATTTTGTGTTAGTTTAATTTTAGTTATTTTGTGTAGTTTAGTTTTAGTTTAATTGTTTATATTATTTGTTACATTTAAAAATTAAAATGTAAAATTTATTAATTGTTATTTAGTAGTCATAGTATAAATATATCCTATTTTGTTATGTAATTATATTAATAAATATTATTATTTTTATTTAAAACAATAAAAGTTTTCAATTTCAACTTTTTAATGTTAATTTTTAATTATTTCTATAATTAATTTTAAATTTTTATTTATTATATATAATTTAAAATTTTAAAAACGTTTCTTGTTATTTATTAAATTATTATTTTCTTATTTTAATTTTTTTTATTTTTTTAAAAAGATTTGTGACGGGAAATTCTCGTCACAGATTTGTGATGGCTCTGCAACCTCGTCACTAATCTGTGACGAGACACATCTTGATATCTTTCTATCACAAATCTATGACGGGATCCAAAAATCCGTCACCCGTCACTAAAATTTAGTGACGCCCACTTTAGTGATGGATTCCTTACCCGTCACTAAAAAATTTAGTGACGGAATTTCTATATTTAGTGACGAATTTTTTCGTCACTAAAAGTAATTTTTCTTGTAGTGTTGATACTGCTCAATATCATGATCGTTGTGATCTGGGAAAATATGCGGGATGCATAGATGAGTATACAGTGTTGCTGCCCATTCTCTAGTTGCAACAACTATGTGCTTATCTAACTCATCTACCTATCTATTTTTCACAACATCTCTAGCGTTAGTTTCAACATCTCGGTTATTTACAAAATGTAAAATATATATATAAACAATTACAAAAAAATATAAATTAAAACTATTATTATAATAATAATTATACCCCAACCTCATTATATCAGTGGTGCGAACTATCAAGGAGTCTTGCCTCCTCCTCATCTTTCTTCTCATTCTTCTACCCTTTCTTCTCATCTACATGTATCCTACTCGCTTTCTCTTTATCCCCATCGTACCCTCTTCCTCATTCTCGTCACCCTCTCCGCTCTCAAATTTATAGATGCCAACCCCAATTGAGTGTTAAGGGTTAAAGGACCTCTAAAAATCCGTTCTCCGCTCAACATCGGTGGGCTCGAGCGTTAGACTCGATTCTCGTGCCTACAAAATTATATTATTTAGATAGATATTATTTTAAAAAATAAACAAAATTTAGGGTACGTTTCACACTTACTTCATTCATAAGGCAGTTGTCATAATTTTTTATGTGTGACATTTTTTTTATAACCATTTTCTAAATCTTGGAATGTCTATGTCGGATAGTGTGATGGTCCATTTATTTTGTGCCAATGGAAAAGTTTTGATCAACCACCACTGTAGAAAGCAAAAAATAAAAATAAAAAACAAAACAAACGTTTAGTTACTATGGACACATCATATACAATAATGTAATGTAATACAAGACGGAGAGAGTAATACATTACTGATTGCACCTGAAACGCCCACACAAAACCATAAAGGTTTATTTTCTTCCCATCTTCACCAGTCAGTTTCTTTTTGCTCATGGCCAGTCGGATGTAATGTTAACTCTTACTGTAAACATATGTGTAATACCCATATGTGTAAAACCCAAGAAATTTGGATTAGTTGAAAATAAGTGTTTTATTAGAAAAACGAAATTTCAGGGGAGATTAGTATCTAAATAGCCCAAAAAATTGACCGAATCGATTGCAGGGAGTGCTCTGGAGCTGAGATGTCAAAGGAAAATGATATGGCCTTGATGAGTATTTCGAGGCATGATTTATAGAATCGAAAGAAATAAGATCGGGAACAGTTTTTGGTACAGCTAAAATACAACTGCCAATTAAGCTATAATACCGAATTGTTATAAACGACTTCCGAGAAGTCAACAGAAGCTTGATGGGGCTTCAGTTTTTCATAAGGAATAACCCTTCAGTGGTTTCAGGAATAAACAAAGAGGTTTAGAGTCAAAACGAAAATTCTGTCCTAAGTGCAGTTTTTGAAAATTGACAGAGGAAGGTCAAAATGATGTTTTTTTGGAATCTTCAGGGGTCAAATGGACGTTTTAGGACTTGAGGGACTTATAGGCAATTATCAAAAGTCGAGGGGCTTGGTAAAAGAGGGCCAAAATGAGAAAACCAAAATTGGTGGGGTAAAAGTGCAAAAACTCAAAAATGGCAACATGGGCAAATCTAACCAGCATATGGCCAGTCGGCCATGGCTGATTTCGGCCACAGGGATGGCACAAGGGATGGTCAGGGAGCATCTTTTGTAAAGGGCTTAGCTAACAACGACCAATGGGTTGGTCAGAAAAGCAAAAAGAAAGCGATCGAAAGCGGCTGGATATTCGCACGCCTGCAACTTGGATTCTAGTCGGCTTGGGTTTCTTCTAGGCCGATCTAGGAGAGGTGGAGACTCTCAAGGCAATGGGTAGAGTAGCCAAGGGCATTTGGATGCTCGGATTCGGCTATAAATAGCCATGGCTTGACCGACAATTTCAAGGAGTCGAAGCTCCAAATTGATCTCATTTTTGAACGAATTGGCATCCCAAAATAGAGGGCTTTTGTTGCCCATTCCCTAAGGATGAAATCTGGAAACTTTGGAGTGTTTTGGTGGCCGTTCGATGGCCGTTCGAGGCTTCTTCAAAGTTGGAGACGGGTGGTTTGGCCAAGCCTTTGGCCGACAAATCGGAGCCCTTCCCGAGCTCATTTCAGGCTGTGGGATAGGCCATTTGGATCGAATTGAGGAGAGGAGCAAAGTGGCATTGAAATCCAGCAACTCCAGTGTGCCAGAGCCGGAAAAGAAGGTTGGAGCGTGAAGCTCACGCGGCTTTCACTCGCAGGCGCGTGGATCATCCTTCCTTAGGCGCGTGAAGGCGTGTCCCTACATAGAAAAATGTGAGAAAAGTTTCTAAATTCTTAGAATTTTGTGATCTTGAAGTGTGTGCAAAAAGTTTTGGATTTGGGCTTCTCGATATCTCAATTTTAGCATCAAAGATCCTCGTTGTGCGTGAAAACGTAACATCTGGGTAAGTCCAGTATTTTTCCCTTGAAGTTCATGGGATATTATGAATTGTTGTCGAATTAAATTTGATAAAAAAAGTCTCGATGGTATTTATTGGCATTTTTAGAAGGAAAAAAGAGAGAAAATGAAGGAAAAGTGAAATAAATGGAATATTGAGGACATTTAGTGATTAAATATCATTTTTATAATTGAAGTGATCGAGATGATGTGATTGGTGCAACTTTTGAGAGTTAGCACGAGAATCGAGGTCATGCACGCATATCGAGGTGGTGCGCATTTTTCAAGGTGCCTTAATCTTTGGGCAAAATGTGAGTTTTCATATCCTAACTATGGTTTTGTGAATGGTATTCTCATAAGAACTTATATTCATGATATGTTTGTTATATATGCATGTTGTCATGAATGCAATATTTATTTTGTCATATTGCATGAAAAGTCGTGATAATTGCATGACATGATGTTATTGTCATATTGATATTTATGCATGGGAATGGGATGTCGCCCCCAGAGTGTAGCCGTTATTCCCCTAGGGCAATGATGGAATAATGTTATGCTTATCCTGTAAAGGTTCGGGATTTGCCTAGGATTTTGTGCTGGGCTAGTGGGCCTGGGAAGTTATATTAAGGGCACATGTTTATCATGTTATGCATCATGCATTTGTATATATATATTTTGGACCCTCACTAGAAGTTTCATCTTCTAATGGGTTATGCTCCTAGAACATTCAACGTTTCAGTTTAGACTTGCAGTTTAGGCAATGAGCAGGTTGAGATGAGATGACACGTGTTGGTGTGGCCGATGGATTCAGCGAGCTGATTCGAATATGTTTTAGCTTATACTTTATTGATGATTAGTCTTGTTAGAATATTTATGGAATCTCTAAGTATTTTATATTTGAGAATATGATGTAATATATGATACGGATTCTTTATGATATAATATAAGGTGAATTTAGGTATTTACCATATCAAGTTTCGATTATCACTTCCATATATTGTGAATGATTTGCTGGGGGTTTTGTTTGGAATTCGGTACTTAAGGTTTAAGTTATGTACCGAGAAAGAAAAAAAAAATAATTTATGTATATTTTGAGCCCCAGCATAATGTCATGCTCTGTAAGAGAAAAATAGGGTGTTATAATATATACCCCAAGGGAACACCTTAAGTGCGTGTAAATCCTCGAACATAGTCCACAAGAAATCATCCACATGTCCGCGTTCATCCTATCCCAACAAAAACATGTCGACCATAGTAATATAAATTAGTTTCAGGACATCATTTGAAACCATGTCCTCTCTTGTACTAATTAGTAATTCAATGTTATTAGAATAGAAGTGCTATGGCATACACCAAGACGGGGTGAATTGGATAATTTAAAAACTTAATTGAACTTAAAAAAAAAAACTTTTTGATACAAATTAAGGTTTTAGTGATTTAAAAACGTAAAGCATATAAAATAATAAATATAAGTTTGCAAAGATAAATAAGTGAACTAAGTGAGGAATAATAAAATGCTTGTAAAGATAAATAATCAAATAGCGCAAGCAAGAGATGAACATAAGGATTTATAGTGGTTCTGCTTAACCCAAGCCTAATCCATTACCTTAGCTCCTCACTAAAGATTTTGTAAACAATCCACTAAAACCTCTTATCACTTCGAATAGGCCCTCTAGCACCAAGCTAGGAAATACAACATCTTGCTTTCAAGCAAGCCCTCTAGCAATACAAGCTAGGAAAAATAAGAAAGATACAAAATAAAGTTTCTAAGAGTATATCCTCTTAGTTACAATGACTCTCAATAAATATGCAAGGCTTGAATCAAATGAAATAAATTTAGTACAAAGCCTTTTGAGAGAAAAGTTGAAGCACAAATGTAAATCGAGAAGTATAAAATAATCCTTAAGCTCACTTTACTTCATTCTCATCCATTAACCTCTTCTTGGTCATCAATGAGTTGTATATATAGGCATCCCAGAAGATTGAAGAGGAAATTAGCCGTTTGTGACCGTTGGGATTTGAAAAAATTAGCTGTTATGCTTTTTGCGAAAGAAACTTAGTCGACAGATGAAAATGGTTACTCGACAGAATCAAGCAAAAATAACAAGCTTAGTCGACAGAGAAAATAGGTTAGTCGACCAAGTTATAAAGACAACAAGGCACTTAGTCAACCAAGACAAAAATAGGTATAACAGTTAGTCGACCAAGGGTACCCATCTGTCGACAGACTCAAAGAGTTAGCCGACCAAGACCAAAACATATATATTGTTAGTCGACCAATAATTATGGTTAGTCGACCAAGCCACAAACAAACACACTGTTAGTTGACGGATCCCATAGCTTTAGTCGACCAAGCAAGAGCAAATTCAATCCAATACATTACAACATATTTACATTTACTTAATTTATATTTTACCTTCCAAGTAAATGTCTTCATTTTCCTTAATTTATATTTTATCTTCCATTTACTTTAATACATAAATGTAAATAACAAAGTACCCCCCATTTGGATTCAATAAAAATATCTAAAAAATCAAAATCCATAAGAATAAGAAAGTAGAATTTGAGTTTTAGTATAAACTTAGGATTTTGCGATTTTACCACCTCCAAGATATACACTTTCTATTTCTTGAAAAATTTATTAAAAATCGTTTTAACAACAATGAATACTATATATCAAAATACTAGGAGATAGTTTTCTAAAAAGAAAACATTTTCTTATAGGTTTCCTTATAAGGTGCTGACCTTCCAGATTTAGAAAAAATATGACTTTGAAATCTCGATACTTGAAATTCATTTGGTTTTCATTCTCTCAAGGTAATACTTGATATTGAAATTGATTTATGTTGAAAATCACAACTTTGACTTATGACTTAAGAATTAAACAAAATATATTTTTCATCATCAAAACTAATATACAAAAAGTACAACAACAAATGTCGTCTCTAGTCACCCATTTTTTATGTTGTAGAAATAGTCGCGCACGTAAATTCTCTGGCTCAACAAGTTTCGGTTCAAGGCTTTCTCTATCAATAGCCCCAAATCAAAGTCCACTATTAAGTATGAACTCTTGCCCCTCGTACCTGTATGGCGTGCCGCCAATTTCAAATCACATCTCATCATGGCGGGCACCCAAAAATGTCACATCCCTAAGTAGAACAAGATATATTAATTGTGGTGTAGTCAAATGGAGGGACATAGGTATTTTCAAGAAATGTCCTAATAGGCGCTGCAAGAATCTATCCATTAACTTATATCGGTTTAGAGCATGACGCATTGCCTCAAGGTGTTTGATCTCACAGTGAATAGTAACTCGTATTCCCAGCGGTAATACCCAGTGAATATGAACATAAGTAAATTTCCTAATTTATTGTTTAGCTATCTATACAAAAAAGAAAAAAAATAATACAAAAACAGTAATTGTCTTAGTCGGTGACCATGGAAAGAACAAACACAAACACAAGCAAACGAAGCTTGATAGACGAAGCCAGATCGTCGAGGCCCGATCGGGCTTCGTTTGCAACCAAGCACTACAAAAATTTCAAGTTTTAGCGACGAAAATATTCCGTCGCTAAATTCAAAAATCCCTCACTAAATCAATTTAGTGACGGATTAGCGACGAATTTTTCCGTTGCTGAAGTCACCATCGCTAAATTTTTTTTACGACAGATCTATCGCCAATTTAGCAACAGATTAGTGACGAAAAATTTTCGCCTCTAAATGTATTTTTTTTAAATTTAGCAACAAAAACTTCCGTCATTATTTTTTTAAAAAAAATTATAAAAAATTATTTTAGCGACGGAATATTTTGTCTCTATTTTTTTAATAAAAATTTATGTCGCTAAAATATATTAAAAAATTAAAAATTAAAAAATTATTTAGTGACGAAAATAATCCATCACTAAAACATATTAAAAAATAAAATAATAAATAATAAATTAAAAATAATTAAAAAATAAAAAGATATTTTTGCTACGTTAGAAAAAGAACACTACAATCCTAACAAACATAAAATTAATAAAAAAATAATTAATTAAAACTTAAATATTTAAATTTTAAATATAACCCAAAAAACGAATAAAATTACAATTCTAACAAACATTTCTAATAATTTATGGAAAATAAACAAAACATATAAACAAAAACAACAAAGCAAAAACAGAAAAGAAAGAACATAAAATTTATATGAGCAGCAAACAACACAATAAACAAATTTCTAATAAAATAATGCAATAAAAAAAAGAAGAAAGGAACATAAAAAAGAAAGAAATGAACATAAAAAAGAAAGAAATGAACATTTCTAATAATTCACTGGAAAGGCCAAGATTGCAAGCAAAGCATATAAACAAACAAAACAATACAAAAAAAGAAAGAAAGGAACATAAAAAGAATTAAATACAAAAAAATTAACTAATATTGAAAATACTACAAATTTACTAAATTTAACATATATGAGCAGCAAACAAATTTTAAAAATAAAAAATAAAATAAATATCCAAAAAATAAAAAATAACTGAGAGGTAAGCGAGAGCGAGGGCCAATCGCGAGCAACTGAGAGGTGTGGGCGAGCCACGAGCAATCGAGAGGCGAGGGACGAGGGCAAGAAAGCCAAAGAGGGGTTACTTAGGGATTTGGGGGAGGTTTGGGGACTTAGGGATTTTTTTGGGGGAGGGGGGAAGGGGGGAGGGAGATTTGGTCAGGAAAGAGGCGAGAGATTCTCATCTCTTGAATTTATTTATTTTTTTAAATATTTAATAATTAAATAGAAAATAATATAATTTATTAAAATAATATTAATAATTATTTAATTGATAAAAATAATGTAATTTAAATAAAATCTTATTGTAATCATAAAAAATGTGATAATTTAAATTATTGTATTTCAAATTAATATTTATTTACAAGTATAATTATATTATAAATCTAATAATTATAATAAATTAGTTTGATATATTGAATTATTTATTAATAGTTAGTTATCTCAAATAATTAATTTTTTTTATAAATAAAAATTATATTAAACGAAACCTACAGAACATCCACAAATTACTAAGGTAAATCTTGAATTTCACAAAAAAAAATTTAAAAAATAAAAAATTCAAAACTTCCACCGCACTTAAGGTAAATCTCTCTCGAGAGATCTGAATTAGAATTTTTAAACTTATATGAAAATATATTTACTTTTTGATTGATCAACATTAGCGTTTTATACATAACACTTAAATTTTAAAAATAAAAATTAACCCCTTATGGTTTCTTTATAGTATATTAGGAGGAAAAACCATTCCATATCTTCGTTCGAAAACCATTTCGGACTTATCTCGATACTCTCTTATTCTGCTCATTTTAACAAACACTACCTAAATATATTCAATAAATATTTATTTATATATTTTTTTAGTTTTTAATAAGAATAACACATGTCACTTCTCTAGTTGTTTATTGTGAATGACTTAATTATATATTTAATTATGTTAATATGTCTATATATTAGATAATGACATATGATACTATTATCAAGTATAAGACATAATGTCATCCATATATTATGATTTTTAAACTTTTTAGCTTATTAAAAAATTTTCCTATTTATAGAGAGGAAGATTTTGATAAGATAGCTTCTAAACTATTTTCTATATAATGTAATCCCTCGATATTGTTTTATTTTTATGATTTTTAAAATTTAAAATAATAAAAATTTTAATAATATTATAATTTTTAAACTTCTTATTTATTTTTCAAATGTACTGTTTGTTTATATTTTGTACACATTTAATCAATATTACAAATAATTAATTATTATACATTTAATATTTTTTTATTTTATACACATGAAATATATTAATTGATATATTTTGAATTTAACAATATTATGATTTTTAAACTTAATATATTTATTTAAATTTTATAAATTAACTTTTTTTTATTCATCTCCTGTTTAAATGTATATTTAATTTTTTAAATATACATTAATATATTTAATTTTTGATAAAATTTAAATATTTATATATTTAAATATTCATCCCAAATTTAAATATTAATAAATTAATTAAATAAAAATAAAAATTAAAAAATTAATGTTAGCGACAGAGTTGGATAATCCGTCGTTAACTTTAATTTTTAATTTTTTTTATTTTTTATTATTTAAATTAATATTAAATTTTAATTTTTTATTTTTAAAGTTACCAATGGAAACAACTTTTTGTCGCTAAAATTAGAATACTTTCTTTGCTAAATTTTAATAATAAAAAATTTAAAATTAAAATTTTATTTTTTAGTAACAGAAATAACTTTTTGTCGTTAAAATTAGCAACAGAATATTAAATCCATCGTTAAAATTAATTTTTTTTTATTTTTTTATTAAAATTAAATTTTTTATTTTAAAATTTAGCAAAGGAATTTATGTTCCGTCAGTAAAATTAGCGACAAAAAATAAATTTCGTCGCTATATAAAAATTTAATTTTTAATTTTTTTATTATTAAAATTTAATGACAAAAATAATATTTTGTCTCTAAAATTTTTTTTAATTTTTTAGAGACAAAATTTTTTTTGTCACTAAATTCCATTGCTAATCCTCACAAAAAAAAAAAAAAAATTCGCAATCCATTGCAATTTTGTCACAAAATAGCGAAGAAAATTTCTGTCGCTAAATCTCGAATTTCTTATAGTGAAGCTCGATTTGGCTTCGTTGTAGACAAAGCCCGATAGGGCTTCGTCTATAGCAGCGACGGTCGGGGGCTTCTTAAGGAAGCCCCCAACAAAGCTCGATGGTTGGGCTTCATTAGTGACGAAACCCAACAACCGAGCATCACCGTCGCCGACGAAAACTTCGTCGTCGATGACCATTTCCACTTGATTTTTCCTCACTGAAATCACACAAAAAAATCTAACCTCGTCTAGTGTCAGTTGTAATACCCAAGAGATCAGAGAAAGTTAGTATATATCGAGGATAAGTAAGGAAGAAAACAACACCAGTTGGATACCTTTTGGGCTGAATGTAGGCAAAGAACTCCGGGGTTAAGCGTGTTTGACCTAGGGAAGTTCAAGGATGGGTGACCCTCTGGGAAGTTCGCGTAGACCTATCAGGGTAAGTTGTTCCAGTCCTTCTTATCGCTCGATGCGAGATGTTACAGGTGATATTAGAGTTAACCCTCGAGCCTTTAAGCACAGTGGTGGGGCAAACCTTAGCAAAAATGCCGAGTCCCTAGAGGGGGTGTGTAGGCACCTTAGGCGAATCCCACATCGGCCATGCAAATGGGGGGAGATCTGTGACTAGTTGTAAGATTGCATGACGAGGACATCATGTGCTCAATGGGGGAGAATGTAATACTCAAGAGTTTAGAGAATGGTAATATATATTAAGAATAAGGAAGGAAACAACACTAACAGAATAGTTTTTGGGCTGAATGTAGGCAAAAGAGTTCTGAGGTTAAGCATGCTTGAGCAGAGGAAGTTTAAGGATGGATTGTAACAACCCACTTCTTCAAGGCGTGTTATGCCTTAGGAAATTTAGTCTTTTTTTTTTTATCATTACATTATCTCGAAATTCCCTAAGACCTTATCTAGTGCGAGATATCTACACTAGAAAATAAATACAAAGCGGAAGCTAAACCGAACCTGCTCATGGCATTACATAAATAACCGAAGATAGTGTTTATTACAAAATTATTACATAATCTTTTGAAAATAAATGCATGTACATAATTCTTGAACTATTCATATTACAACATAGCCTGGCACATTTCCTTGTTTCCTAACGTCTCGCGTCACTACACATCTCCAACCTCTGTATCATCACTGCAAATCCCGACTGGAACGTTGAATGTTCCAGGGGCAAAACCCAAGTTAGATGATGAATCATCTAAGTAAGGGTACATCGTGCTATGTCATGTGTGTATGCAATGTCTTTCATCGTAGGTGTTAACTGCACCCCTCATGCTGCCTACTATTTTAGCGACCACCTCTTTCGAAGCCGGGGTGTATGGGTGCACCCTTGGTAAGGCAGCGGTGCCAGTTCGTACTCCCTACGGCCTCATATGCGTGTGATCAATGACATCAACGTGTATTTATGCATTTCATAGTCATGTCATGGATGCATTCTACGTGATGGATACATATCAAGGCATGTTAATATGAGGAAAACATTTTCGAGGAAGTACCACTTACCTTTTAGAACTTATCGGGCTACCTCGATATCCGTGTATTGCCTCGATTTGCGTGCTAACCTCAAAATTTGCGCGAGTCTCTTCAAATTCAGCCTTAAAGTATCCTAATCACCATAATTATTTAAATAAACATTAAAACTTATTTTTTCATAATTTCTAGCATTTTCTATAATTTTCTCTCTATTTCTTCCTATTTTTCCTCAATAAATTCAGATTAAATATTTCTAAAATATTTTCTCAAATATTTCACTACGATAATTCATAAAATAATATTTTGGAATTTCTAAAATTTTCTAGAGAATTTTACTCACCTTGACTTAGCATCTTCGGTTTCCTCGGTATGCGTGCCATATTCCTGAAAAGCGTGCCCGAACTATTTTCCTGCTCAAAATCTTTGGAATATTAGGAAATATTCAAATCCAATTTTTCTAGAATTTTCTAGAATTTTTTTATTTTTTTTTATTTTCCCTATTTTCTTCCTTTCTTTTCTTTTCTTCTTTCTTTTTTTTTTTCTTTTATTTCTTCTCTTCTTCTCCACCATCTTCTTCCTCCTCCCGCCCCTGCCATGCGCGCCTGCAACTCTTCTTTTCTTCTTCCTTTTTTTCTTTCTTTCTTTTTTTCTTCTTTCTCTTCCTCTTCTTCTTTCTTCCCTTCTTCTTCTTCTTCTTGCACCGCGCCTCTGCCTTTTCTTCCCCGGTGACCCACGAACCAATTCCTTCAGCCGTCGCACCGCCTGCTGCCACGGCCCTTACTGGCTGCTGCCGCCGCCCTCAGCCGCGACGGACCATCACCGAGCCGCGCATCACGCTCGCGGCCGCCATTGGCGGCCTCCCCTGCCTCGTGCCCAGTCACGAACTCACGGCCATGGCTGCCATGGCCGTGGGTTTGCCTCTTCTAGCCGCCTCTCAAGCCTTTCCTGCTCCTGCTAGCCACCGCGAACTTGATGGGTCGCCCTCTGCCCGCTGAAAGCTGGCCACGGCCACAACCGGCCGTGACTGGCTTCTTCATCACCGCAGCAGCTTGCGGCCATGGCTGCCGCTTGCTGCTGCAGCCTGCTTCGGCCTTCTTCGCGACTATCTTTGGCCACCAGCAGCTCCCTCTCGATCTCCCTCGCTTGCCCAGACCAAGCTCTCTCTCTCTCTCTCTCTCCCTCTCGCATTTCTCGGCCACTTCTCTCTGCCGCCTTGCTCCCATTTCTTCTCCAATTGCATCTCTTTTTATAGGCGCTCGACTGCTCCCTCACCTTATTGGCCTTACCCTGTTGCGTGCGAAACTTCCCTACCTTTGGCGTGAGAATCAGTCCATTGCAGAGAAACATGGCTTCGGTTGCAGAGGCGTGCCATTTGCGTGCACCGACACGCAACTTATATATATATATAACTATGAATTACATTATTAATCAAGAGAAATTACGCACTTAAATTTCAATTTTCACTTTAATTCTACTTAATTAATTCCCTTATTACAACTATGCCCTTAAACATTAAATCAATTTACATTCTAATACCAAAAATCCACAGGTAATAACTTAAATTTTACTTGATATAGATGATTTTGCCATTGCATCCTCTCGGGACCTTTGTTTCATCTCGAAACCACTGAAGGGTTGCTCATTACGCAAAACCGGAGCCCCCCTAGGGTTCCGTTGATTTTTCGAGAGTCTCCTACGACGATTCGATTTTACAACTTAAATGGCAGCTGTATTTTATCTGTACCGAAAATCGTTCCAAATTTGATTTCTTTCAATACCATAAATCCTATTTCGATACGCTCGTCGAGGCCATATAATTTTCCTTCGATAATTTCACTCCGAGGCATTCCCTGCAGTCGATTCGGTACTTATAACTGCTATCAACTCAATTTTTTGGTATTCTAAACTTATTTAAAATTACGTGGCAACTTTATCTAAACATGGGGTATTACATGGATGACCTCCTGGGAAGTTTGTGTAGGCCCATCAGAATAAGTTGTTCCGATCTTTCATATCGCTCGATGCGGGATGTTACATTAGTGGTGGTAATGGTGACAATCACGGCGGCGACGACAGTGTTGCGATTATACAGTAGCCGTCGCTGACGATAGTGAGAGAGATGGCGATGGGTGAGTTTGTGAATGGTAATGAGGTTGGGTGATGGTATTTTAGTAGTTGCATAATGTTGTAGATTTAGTGTGTGATGATATTTTGGTATTTAACTATTTTTATTTATTTTTTATTTTTTAAATAAAATGATGGTCAAATCTAATAAAGTGGGTATATCATGTAATTAGGTTATTTGAAAAATTAAAATTGTTTTTTTTTAAAAAGGTTTAAAAATGAATTTTGTATTTGATAGGTGATTAGTTTTTGCAATTTCCACTATATATATTTATATAAGTTCTTCTCGATCTTTCAAAGGTCAAAAATAATTAAGTGGAGCCCAAGTTATTAAAAATCTGATAAGTCCCTCTTGATCTTTCAAAATAAATTCCTCCTGATCTTTCAAAGGCAAAAAAATAATTAAGTGGAGCCCAAGTTATTAAAAATCTGATAAGTTCCTCTTGATCTTTCAACATTATGTGTGTGTATATATATATATATATATATATAAATTCCTCCTGATCTTTCAAAGGCAAAAAAATAATTAAGTGGAGCCCAAGTTATTAAAAATCCAAAACAAGTGAGAGACATTATGTTTTAATTTATACCTCAGTAACACAAGTCACCAATCTTTTATATATATATATATATATATATATTAAGAACTCGTTTGGATGAACTATAATTATTGAACTCTTCTACTATTAATATAGTTTTTTGAATGAACTATATACCTTAAATGCTCAGTTTAGGTCGAAACACCCTTTCTCTACATGCATCCATTACCCTTTTATATATGTTTCTAGACACACTACTATATATATCTTTACCTATCTATACATCTCTTTGTACCCACACATTTCTCTCTAATAAGTTTATGTTTGTATTTATTAAGTTTTGATTTTTTTTTATATTCTTTTTAAAAGTTTTTTTGACATTTTAAGGAGACAATAGACATACTACAAGTTCCTTAATATATGTCTAGTTGTCGAAATTTAATAAAACTTTAAAATTTTTAATTAAAATAGTATTTGTTAATTAAGATATAGATTAAAAAAAATAAGATATAGAAAATATTTAAGACAAAAGTATTTTTCATTATATTTATTAAATTTATCTAGCAACCATTGAAAAAGAAAACACGTAACTTTTTATCTAAGTTTTTTCAAATAAATTTATCTCTCTCTTCTCTAGATAAATTTATCTTGATCATTATAGATAAGAAAATGATGACATGTGTATCTGTTTGTAACAAATAATTCGAAAATGTTGAAATATTTTTTAATTTTATCTTAATTATTTCATATCTTAATTCAAAAGATATGTCAATCTTATCTTAATACAACTTTATATTACTCATTTTAACAAATGCTATTAATTTACTTCACTTATTAATATCTCCCAAAAAGTAATCCTTTATCTTGTTTAGGCAAGAAGTATGTGAGTTAAAGGCATAGATTCAGATAACATTTCCATAAATCCAAGACAATCAGCATGCATGTATCTTCCAAATCATCACCATCACCATCACCATCTAAATCCGCGTTATGTTCATAATTTAAAAAGTGGGACAGTGTCTTGGTTGGTTGACCCGAACCCATTTCTTAGACACTTAATATTAATATATTTTATATGATATTTAATATTAATATATTCGTATTTATAGGGATAACAATTTAATTACCCCTAAATATGAGGTCTTGAAGACTTTGAACTTTATAGCGACAAGAATGAATATAATACACATACAAGTAGTTATGTTGATGTCATGAATAATAAATTGCTAAGGGCTTAGAACACTTGACTGTTTCTCTAGGCTTCATTTATATATATTTTTCTTTTTGTACCTAAAAACCCTTTATAAGGACAGTTTATTAGGTCATCTGCCCATTTACAGAAACCTTTGCTAAAAATCTTCTTGTTGACGTTATACCAATGTTCCTACTTAAAATCTGTATTACCAAGCATGTTTACAAGTTTTCAAAATAGAAAATTGATAAGTACAAAGTTTCAAAAATAGAGCTTCATCACATGGATAGGAGTTGAGGTTTTGGGAATAGTTTCTCTAGCAAGGGTTGAGGTTAGATGGACCTAATAGTTCTATATACATGTATAAATTATTTTAAATTTTATGTTAGTGATACATCAAGAGGATAATAAAATAGCTCATTGACGACTTAAAATTATAAGGTAAAAAAATATGTATTTATCAATCACTTACAACTTCTAATTGTGTTAAAGATATGTTATTAATTAGTAGCGTTGTATTTAAGAAAGTGGGCCCAAGATAGGTCTAAGAAGAAAAAGTCTACAAAAGGAAGCTCTGTGTTTAAGAAAGTGGGCCCAAGATAGGTCTAAGAAGAAGAAGAATAAAAAATGAAGTCCTAGAGGCCTTCTGGATAAAATTGTTCACTAGAAACTCTCCTGAAGACCTTTACTGGGTACTCCGAGAGTCCTTCTCGGAGGCCTCTCCGACTAGGTCTAAGAATGTATTAAACTCATCTCTAATATTTTTACTTGAAAATTCAAAAGATACGAAAGACATACATATTTTTTCACCTATCAACTTCAATCTCTATAAATAAGAGATGATTTATTTCATCGAAACTCCACTCAAACTAAACTTTCTTATTTTCTTAAATTCTTCTATGAAAACCAATTTAAATATCGGAGAGACTGCAAGGGAGACATCCTACACCCCTAATGACTTCCAGACTCGAGATAGACATTCACCGGCGGCTAAAAATTTATTATTATATTTAGTTAACAATGATTAGATTGAGATATATGTTTGTAGAAAAAGAGAAAAAAAATTTCTTAATTTCATAGAAAAAACTGTCCAAATAATTATATCTCATCATTAATGTGTGATTGATTACGTGAATGTTACCTCTTCAATCTATTTCATTGCATTAAATTTCTTAATTTCATAGACAATTTTGATTTTTCTTCTAATAAATTAATAAAAGAGACACAGAGAGTGAGGATAGAAAAGATAGAGAGACGTAGCGGATGTGTCAAAAAGGTTTGACTTCTACCAGTAATGACGAACTCAAGCATATATATATATATATATGTGTGTGTGTGTGTGTGAATTTTTTAACAGGAATTACTTTGAATAGAACACGTGGAACGCAAAATTTGACACCCTTTTGCCATTCTCATCATTTTCCTTTTAAGGTATATGAGTCCATAATGTAGCGTTACGTGTTTGTCTGATTAATTAGAAGCTAATAAGTATTGATCCCTATGTAATACACATATTATATTTCTATTGTTTGGCCCAAGTGTTGTTATATATAATACACATATTATATTTCTATTATTTATGCATAAGTATTGATCCCTATGTAATACACATAATGTAGCGTTACTTGACATTATGTCCATAAGGTATTTTTCCACTCTTGTTGTATTGTTTGGCCATAACTATATATAATACACATATTATATTTCTATTGTATTGTTTGGCCCAAGTGTTGCTACCTCTTATCTTCTGTGTTGGTTGGTCTTCAGGCATTTAGAGGCCTCTTTTCCTGTTAAGCTAACTCTCGTTGTTTGATTTAGGCTTTGAGGTTTTTATATTAGAAAAAAAATTAATTTATAGTAATGTCAAGTACTAATTAGGATTATTAGACAGATTCTACTACCCATTTATTTACCAAAAGCATGCCAAACAAGCAGCCGAAAACGAAGAGGTCAGATTACGCGTTGCAGCAACACTGGTGCTGGTGTGGTGGCTTTAGCCTTTAGATTAGACTTTTGGCCAATCAAGCCTCTGCATTGCCCTATAAATACATGCCTTCCCTTAATTGCTTTCTCAATCACCTTGCTTCCTAGCTAGCTAGCTACCAGTACTCTTCTTTTAATTTGCTTTTGAGCTTTGGGGCTGCTGTGCTGTCCATTGGTTAACGAATTGGGATAAACAAGCAAAACATATTACATTAACTAGCTAGCTAGCTAGTTTCGATCAGTCATGAGTTCAGCACTGCTAAGTTCTATTGTTTCCGCCCTGCTGCTCTTGTTCTTCCTCTTCAACACACCTTCTAATGCACAGTTATCTTCCACCTTCTACGATCAAACCTGTCCAAAAGCACTCTCCACCATCAGAACCTCTATCAGAAAAGCAATTTCAAGCGAGCGTCGCATGGCAGCTTCGCTCATTCGCCTTCATTTCCACGATTGCTTCGTTCAGGTATATAATTAATTACTAAAACATCCGCCGTAAGAAGGCTTGTACAATATTATTGTTGGTGTTATCGAACTTATGTGATAATTAACCAAGAATGCTCATGAATATTATTTATGCAGGGCTGTGATGCATCAATCTTGCTGGATGAAGCTGCTACTTCCACGAGCGAGAGGAGTGCCGGCCCCAATAATAATTCTGTCAGGGGTTACGAAGTCATAGATACAGCAAAGGCCAAGGTGGAGAAAATATGCCCTGGCGTCGTTTCTTGCGCTGACGTACTTGCAGTCGCAGCCCGCGATGCCTCAGCTGCTGTAAGTAAACGCCATCTATCCATCTGCATCTCAAATATCGTCAACATGTAAATACGTAACTTATAGAAGAAGCGAATTAATGGAGTTTCATGGCTTCCTTTGGAGATAGAATTAGTAGGAAGCCAACTGGTTAATTTTATGTTAATGAATGAACCTTCAGGTTGGAGGGCCATCATGGACAGTGAAGCTAGGAAGAAGAGATTCCACCACTGCAAGCCGAGCTCTAGCGGAGAGTGATCTTCCGAGTTTTAATAGCAGCCTCGTCCAACTTACCTCCAACTTTGCTGCCAAGGGTCTCAGCGCAAGGGACATGGTGACCTTGTCAGGTTAGTTCGTTTATTACCATTAGAAAACAACGTCACACCTCCATAAATATTCCCATGATCCAACAAACCTTCAATTTCCTTCGTTTTGGTTTGGCTTATTAACGTAGATATTTTATACTACGATCTAAATACTTGAGATTTTTATGAAACTCGTGTGCTTAGGTAGTAGGATATGTTGAAAGAATCACAAGAATTCAAAAATAAAAATATAATTTCAGATAAGTTTGGAAAAAGATGTGATTTCTTAAAAATATTGAGAAACTATTTAGGGGTTGATAAAAGACGCAAGAAAACCTCTTCTTAAGGACATTTGGGATCAAAATAAGGAACTACATAAATAGCCAAAGTTCTAAAAGACCCAGGGATCAAAGTGCAAATATACAAAACTTCGAGATAAAGTGTAATTTTTAAAAACCCAAAACGAATTCATCGAACAAACTAGCCAAAATTACCATTGGAGGTAATCATGGAGCCCCATAAATGACACCTTAGGTAGGATGGCATGTGGTGCAAAGTGGTTGGCCGGAGCCTTCTATAAATAAGGCTTTAGGTGTAACATCCCGAATTTTCAAAAGGGGTTTAAGAGTAATTTTAACTTAGGGTCATGGGTGAAATTATCAAAAGATTAGGGATTTAAGTATAATTTTTTATAATTATCAGTATCGAATCTACTGCAGGGAATGTTCCGAAGCGTAGTTGTCTAAGAAAATTGATATGGTACTAATGAGCATCTCGAAATAGGATTTATGGTATTGAAAAAAGTAGGAATTAAGACAATTTTCGGTACAGTTTTGATTCAGGCTGAAAAATTGAATCATCGTATGGGACTCTTGAGAAGTCAACGAAATCCTGAGATGGGTTTTGTGAAACGATTAACCCTGAAATGGTTTTGGGACGAAACAAATGTTCGGTAAGACACAAGGACGAAATCGTCCTTATTAAATAAGGTTTGAATTATTAATTTTGGATTTTCAGTATCGTAATGCAAATTAATTCAATATTTAAGAATGTGATTGCAATTAGAAAATTATCCCAATGAATTTAGGATGAAATTTGAGATTTAAATGTATAATTTTATCATTATTATGTAATATATATTTATATATATGTGTGTGTGTGTGTGCGCGCGCGAGCACGCGTGGATGACTGCCATATCTCTGCAACTTCATAGCCATGCTTGGCCGAGATTTATGCAAGATTTGGAAGGTTAGTGTCAACGAGATTTGAGGAGAGAAATCTAGGAGGTAAGGTGTAACACCCCACTTTCTCAAGTATGTTATAACTTAAGAAATTTTGGACATTTTTTTTTCTTAAAAACAATCTCAACATTATATTAATTCTCAAAATTTCCCATTTACCTACCTAGCATGAGAACTATCATACATCATAAATGTCAGGTTAGGTATTCACCAATAGCGAAAGCATGAATCGAACTTAAGCATACATCGAACCATATTAATAATATATAATCGCTTCGAACATATCCCAAAATCAAAGACTATTTATCAACAGAACATAAGTTTTTCAACATGACTTTGAAACATAACATAACCAAATCTTCATGAATAATCAGAACATCGGATCTACACATAAAATCCATCAGCCACGTCATCACATGCCTAGAACCCTAACTCTACCATTAACTATAAATAAGGTTATACGTCACCATTCCTCAAAACGTTCAGAATTCTATGTAGCAGAACTTAAATACATGGGCTACATAACATTCAATCATTACATCTTGCACTTTGCTAAGTGTCATATCATACCTCATTCATCCTAATTTATGCTATAATCTCCACCTGGAACGTTTGAATATTTTAGAGGCAAAACCAAAGTTAGATGATGAATCATCTAAGTAAGGGTACATCATTCATATCTCATGCGTGTATGCAATGCAACATAATATCATTCTTTTCGTTTGAATCGACCGCACTCAACTGCTACTCTCTATTTTAACAGCTTCCTTACCAGGCCGAAGTGTATGAGTACACCCTTGGCAGAGTAGCAGCGCCAGTCCCTAATCTTAAACTCGTATGCATGGCATGATCAATAATATCATCGTGAACTTATGCATAATTCATCATCAATATATGTAAATGCACTTTACATGATGCATAACATAACATAGCATGTCAATATGATATAATCATTTGCATAAAACTGATTTTGGATTAAACCACTTACCTTTTGCACTAAATTCAGAACACCTCGAAAAATAGGCATTGCCTCAATTTGCATACCTGACCTCAATTTTCGTGCCAAACCTCAAAAGTCGCACAAATCACCTAACCTCGAGCACAACAATTCTATAAATCATATTTAATTACAGAAAATATCAATACCTCAATTTCTTCATCATCTACAAGATAATAGCTTCAAATCGCTCGATCGGAGCTATTTTTGGACTCCTCAAATTGCTTTTCCAATGAAACCCAATTTTCGGACAAAGCTTCATGTCTCCCCAACTTTCAATGAAAATTGCTCAAATTCTCTAGAAATGATCCTTTGGACATGGGGAATAAAAGCCCCTTATCCGCTACCCTCAATTTTTTCTCGAACTCTCAGATATGAGAGTTTAATTTCTTGAAGCATTCAGCCAAACCTTAAATTTTCTATTTATAGGCAACCCCAAGCTCTCAAATGCTCATGACTACACAACCCAGCGCCTCTAAGGCTTCTACCTTCCCCAGATTGAGCCAAAACATCATCACTCAAACCCTCAAATTATTCACCAAGTTTCGGCCAAAAATGATTGAAAAATATGAAAAAATCAGCCATCTTTGAGGCTAATATCGGCCTAGGCCCGACCCTGAGCATCCCTTATCACCTTCTTCGAGCCTCCCATGGCTTGAAAGTGACTGTCGATGACTAGCAAGGTGGCTGGTCGACCATGGCAGTCACCTCACTGTTCAAGTTGTAAAAATTACACTTTAACCCCCTACAAATTTTCATTTTCACTTTGGTCATTTCCTTGAAACTCTTAAGCTTCCCAATAGTTCCATTACAACCCTCAAGCTCTATACCTTTCATTTCATCCCCGAAGATTCGAGAATAACGTCATTTTGACCTCTCCCGGGCAGAATTAAGAAATTACACTTAGGCCTGAATCTATGTTTTGACCGTAAACCTTTTTGTTTCAACCCGAAACCACTGAAAGATTGTTCTACATACTAAATATGAACCTCCTTGGGGTTCTGTTGATTTTTCAGAAGTCTCCTACAACAATTCGATTTTTTAGCCCAAATCATAGTTGTACTGAAAACTGTCTCCGACTCGATTTCTTTTGATGCCATAAATCATGCCTTGATACGCTCGTCAATACCGTATCATTCTCCTCAGATATCTTGGCTCTAGGGTATTCCTTACGGTTCGATTCGGTTGCTTATAACTATATCAAAATTACCTTATAACCTTAATTTACCTGAAAATTATATTTTTACCCCAAGATAAATTACTCTTGAATCCTTTGAAAATTCTTACGTATTACATAAGAGGTGAAATGTGATGTATAACGTGGTGGCCAAGTTGTTGTAATGGAGTAGTAGCCAAGGCTAAGATCTCTATAAATTGGGATGGGTTTTGGAGAAATGAAGAGGGAGATAGAGATAGAGAGAGAATGAAGAGAACTGGTCGCAAGCAGTGGTGGCCGGAGGCAGGAATCGACGATGGAGGATGAAACAGCAGTAGCGCAGGAAGCGTTGGTCGGCCATGGCAGCCGCAACAGCTGGCCTCGCGGAAAAAGGCAAGCGAGAAGGTGGCCAGCAGTGGCTGTGGCAAGGTCGAGGGTGGCTGGTGTGACAACCGACGGAAGTGCGAAGGAGGGCCGACAGAGCTGGGCCATGCGCGCATGGTAGTGCGCATTGTAGGAGGCTGGAGGTAGACGAAATAAGAAAGAAAAAGAAAAAAAAGGAAAAGAAAAAAAAAAGAAAAGAAAAGAAAATGAAGAAAAATGAAAAAAATTAAGAAAAAGGTTTCAAAAATTTTAAAAAACTCTAGGAATTAATTTAGCGCTAGAAGTGTATGCTCAAAGTCAGGAAATTATTGGGACACGCGTTTCGAGGTTAGGGCACGCATATCGAGAAAGCCTGAGAGATTATGCTAAGGTGAGTAAAATTTTTTAGAAAATCAGGAAAGTTATTTTATGAATTTTTATAGAGAAATATTTGATAAAAATTTAGGGGATTTATTAAGGAAAAATAGAGAAAAATTACGAGAAAATTAGGAAAAATTGAATATTGATATTCTTGAATAAATATGATGGCCAGATTATGTTAGAAGCTTGGCACGAGAATCAATAAATTTTGTGATATGTTTAAGGTAAGTGATTCGACCCCAAAACCTGATTTTAAGTAAATGGTTTATCATGTTGTCATGCCTTGTTGTGAGTATGTCATGTAAATTGCATTTACATGTATTGAAGATGAAATATGCATATGTGCACAATGATATTATTGATCTTGCATTCGCATAAGGGTTTGAGAGTACGGGTCGGGACTGCTGCTCTTCCAATGGTGCACCCATACACCTCGGCATGTTGCAGGAAGCTATAAAAATTGGGAGCAGCATTAAGGTGTGATTCACTCAAACCGAAATGAAATGAAAAATGACATTTTGCATCCATGCACGAAATATTTTTATTGTTCCCTTACTTAGATGATTCATCATCTAATTTGGACTTTGCCTCTAGAATATTTAAACGTTCCAGATGGAGATTATAGCAAAAACAAGGATGAATGAGGCATGAAATGGCATTTACAAAGTACATGATGTAATGATTGAATATTATGTAGCCCATATATTTAAGTTCTGCTACTTTAAATTCTGAACATTTTGATGAATGATGATGTATAACCTTATTTTTTGTTAATGTTAAAGTTAAGCTTCGATTCTAGCTTCCGCATTTGATATTTATGATGATTCTCTTTCAAGATAGATGTATGAAAATTTTGGGATGGATATGAGGAATGATGTGGTTTAGTCGTAGTTTGAATAGAAAAAAAAAATTATTATCTTAGAATTGTCCCAAATTATATTACTTCCGAGAAAGTGGGGTGTTACATTAGGAAAGTTTGTGAAGCAATTCAAGAGGATTAAGGTGAGGGTAGGCTGATTTGAGGAGAGAATTCTGCTCTTGAGGGTGAGGAGAGTATTCTGAAAGAAAGAGAGAAGGTTTTCGTTAAGAAACGAGGGAGAGATCAAGTTTGTCGGGGTTTCAAAGCACTCGTAGAATCTAGGCTTGAGTCACCAGAAAACAACAAGGTAAGTTTAATTTAAGTTTATAATCGGGTAAAGGGAAGAGAGGTGAAGCCATAGGAACAAACGGGGGTCGAATCGAAGTTAAAATAAGTGAAAAAATAGCAAAACACCGAGGTTGGTCGTCATTGCGTTACTCTTCGCCGGAGAAGACAACCAGCACGTGCAATGCACGCTCCAGCCCTGCCTGCATGTGCAGACGCGTGAGATCTCCTTCCAGCTGGGTGTGAAGGCGCGTGCATACTCCTTTTGTAATATCCCAAGAGTCCAGAGAAGGGTAGTATATATCGAGGATAAGTAAGGTAAGAAACAATATCAGTTGGATACATTTTGTGTTGAATATAGGCAAAAAACTCCTGGATTAAGCATGCTTGAGCTGGGGAAGCTTAAGGATGGGTGACCCCTGTAATGTTTGCATAGGCCTATCAGGGTAACATGTTCCAGTCCTTCCTATCGCTTGATGCGAGATGTTACAGGTGATATCAGAGTCAACCCTTGGTGAAGGCGATCCGATGAGGACAGGGAATGGTGCTGGGGTTCGAGGGCTTGTACAATGAGCGGCTTTTGACAAGCTTCTAGAATGGCAGCCCCCAAAGGGAAGAAGATTTGGGACCAGTTGTAAGGTCACATGACGATAACGTTATGTGCTCAAGGAGGGGAGAATGTAATATCCCAAGAGCCTAGAGAATAGTAGTATATATGGAGAATAAGTAAGAAAGGAAATAACACCGTGCTGGATATCTTTTGCGTTGAATGTAGGTAAAGAATTTCTGGGTTAAACGTGCTTGAATTGGGAAATCTTAAGGATAGGTGACTCCTGAGAAGTTCGCGTAAGCCCATCAAGGTAAGTTATTCCGGTCCTTCCTATTACTTGATGCGGAATGTTACACCTTTTTCCCTATAAATTTTTTTTAAAAAAATAAGTTAAATAAAATAGAATAATCTTATGTATGAATATTTGATGTTTGGTTTACAGAAATTCGTATTTTTTGCAAAAAAAAATTTAGACTCGCTACTGTGAACAATGCTCTCGTAAGGTAAAAAGCCAATGTAAGTGATTTCTGCATGCTTCTTGCTTCATCTTGATCATTCTTAGTTTCATTTGTGTGTGGTTTGTGACTTACATCTCATGTTTCCTTTATTCCAAGCATATCATTTCTATTTTCTATGCATCATAACATTTGTGGTTGTGGCAAGCTTGTGGGTCAACATGTGTGGTCGATGACCATGTGCCAGCGTGGGGCTGAGGTGTTTGGACATGTTGGCATGGGGTAATTTGATGACATTTGATTGCATACACACGCATGTATCTTCTTTCCTAAACCATCTCACTTAGATGTAATTATTTAATTTGGGTGTTTCATACCCTTGAAATATTCAACGTTCTAGGTATATCAAACATGTCAGGTATCCCGGAGTCAAGAGAAAAGGCAAAGAGGGCCGAAGCTTAGCTTACCTTCTGTTGTTCGTGTATTACAAATTTTATATAAAAGAGCTATTGTAAATCATTGGGTTTTATGTCGTTTCTTAGAACTAGATGTCGTAATAAAAGGGGTTATTATTATGGGTTTCATTAGTTTGAGGTTGTGTACCACGGTTATACTTGTATTAGTGTATATATATAGTGGAAATCTTTGATATTTAGCTTTTAGTTAACTTTCAGGTTCGATCATTCGTTTTTATCGGTAAGAATTTTCATAATGCTCATGTGTGATATAGCTTGTATTTTGTATCGTTGTATATTTGAAAACCGGCGCATTACAGTGCTTGTTTGAATACAGGGGCGCATACCATAGGGCAAGCACAATGCTTAACTTTTCGCGAGAGGATCTACAGCAATGGCAGTGACATTGATGCCGGTTTTGCTAGCACAAGAAAGCGTCGTTGCCCAGCAAGCGGCCAAGATAGCAATTTAGCCCCTCTTGATTTGGTCACACCCAACTCATTTGACAACAACTACTACAAGAATCTGATGCAAAAGAAGGGTCTTCTTCACTCGGATCAAGTGCTTTTCAATGGAGGATCAGCTGACAGTATCGTCTCAGAATATAGTAAAAAACCTTCGAGATTTAAGTCTGATTTTGCAGCTGCAATGATCAAAATGGGAGATATTGATCCTCTCACCGGTCAAAATGGAATCATAAGAAAGATATGCACTTCCCTAAACTAATTAATTTCAAGTATCCATCCATCAACTATTTAGAAAAAGTTCTTTCCTTTCTATGAATTGAGCAAGTAATTGTATCCCTTTGATTATATATGTTTAATTTTCTCGTCTTAAGTTTGGTGTTTTGAGTGTCGATGAGTGCTTTGATATTTGAACTTTATCAAGCGTAAATTAATAAAATGTCTACGTGCATAATTTTAAGAAAGGATATATAGATTTCAAATGAATACAACTGTAGACAATATTGTGAAATGCTTCCTTTGTCAAGAAATCGAATGGTTGTTACACACTGTTACAAAAAGACTACTTATTTGCAACTATTATTTTCAACAAAGAAAATAAGGGTAAATTGCACTGTTGATGTTTTCTGTTATTAAATAATAATTATTTTACTCTTTTTCTCTCTTTTTGTTTTTTCAACTTATAAAAGAATAAAGAAAACAATTGGTGCTTGCCAGCTGCCACAAGCTCAATCGAGAACCCCCCAAAGATGCCATGATTATTCATTGACCAGTGGTGGTCTATCCCCACCAAGTATTCATATTTTTTATAAGATAGCAGAGCAAGGGAAAAGAAAGTAAAGAAGATAGAGGAAAGAAGATACACCGGCAACCATCGCAATCCAGTGGGAAGAGCGCCCCCACGGCATGGTTCAACAGTAAAGTATAAGAAGAAGGATAACAGGGCTTCGAAAGTTTAAATTTCAATGATGTTTTAAAAGGCTGCATTTGCATTTAATGCTGAAAGATAAGTTGTTATTTTGGAGAGGCAAAGTTATGGTGTGTTATATCATATTTTTTTTTTTTTTTTTTTTTTTAGAATTCGTCCGCACATTGTAAAGAAAATCTATAAAGAAGGAACTTATTTTCAAAAAATTTGTTTTGAGTGTGTATAAATTATGTTTATAGTCGGATTAATATGAGAATGCATCAGGAAAGAAGGACATTTGCTCCAGAGAATTAATCAAGCGAAAATTCATGACAATAAAAAAAAAAAAAAAGATGGAGGAAATTTAACCTCAAAAAAATTAATTTAAATGTTTTAAATTATAAGGGTGTCCCTTGGATTTTATCAAATATCAAGGCATATCAATGTAATTCACCATAAAAAGGAGTATTAAAAAAATAATATTTTCTAACTGCACATACTTTTTATGGGATAACTATATTAAATTATAAAAATAGTAATTAAATTTTACACTAACCTATAAAAAGATTATTAAATTTTAATTTGTATTAAAAAGATTAATAAATTTTTTATTAAGATAAAAAAAATCATTGAACTTTAGTTTTGTATGTAATTTTTTATGTGTAAATTGTCATCATCAATTGTTGTTAAAAGAAATTAATAAAATATTAACATGACTAATAATGTAGACTCTTATATGATATTAAAACTTCACGTCATAAAAAAATTAGTAATACTTTTTATATTTTAGTATAAAATTTAATAATATTTATGTACTTTAGTATAAAATCAATAATTATTTAATTTTTGGGCTAGATTTAATTCTTAAGAGTAACTAACTAAAGATAGTTATACACTTGTATACAAAACTAAAATTCAGTGATATTTTTATTATTAATTAAAATTTAATTATCTTTTTTACCTTAATGCAAAATTTAATTACTATTTGTGTAATTTAACCCACATAAATAATATTTTACGCTGGCTTTTCTAACAAATTATTGCTCCATTAGGATAAAGTATTTCTGTCTCAACAGCCCGATCAACAAAAGTTGTGACGTCAACTTGCTTTTGACCCATTGCCTATAAAGAAAAGAGTAATGCTATTGAATCATCTTTATGTATATTTTGGACTATACAAAGGTATATCAATGACAAAAATATCTCTCATAAAGCGCATGGAGAGGCGCAGGGTATTTTAGTCATTATACTCTCTTCTGTAATTCAAGATGTATAAAAATAATATACATCATTCAAAAGAAAATCTTTCTCTTGACCCGAAAAAATGGCGGTGAAAAAGTGGGCGAAGGTGACGAAGGAAGAGAGGTTTTTTTCTCAGCAATTCGATCTAGTCCAAACCCAACCCCTCTTCTTCTCAACTTCTTTTGGTTTGGGAACTCAGATGTGGGTTTGCCAGCCCAGACCCATCCATCAGGTTTGCCGCCAACCCAACCCTCTTCTTTCTGTGCTTCTTTTGCTTTCATCTTCTGTTTGGGAATTTTGCTTCAGATTCATTTGGTGCGCAGTAGTAGGTAAAGGAAGAGAGATTTTAACAAAGAAAGAATAAATGGGCTCAATATGTTGATTAACAGAGGGAGGGAGAGAGAGAGAGAATAAACGGTGTGGGCTTTGGAAGTGGAATCCAGGGGGATTCCTTCTCCTTCGAGCGGCCAGAAATAGAGAGAGAAGGGTTATATTAAGCATATATTAATGAATGTGTTATATTGTTAATCATTAACAAGCATTTGTATGGCAGAGCAAGTTATGGCCACTGAGACCTTGCTCTTGCTCTTCCATCCTATGTAATTTGGTTTTGTTTTTGTTCTTGATATAATTTGTTTGCCGAGCAAGAAAAAAAAAGAACCAAAAATGTGGTTCTCTACACTAGCCATTCACAGACAGAGGGTGATGGCTGCAAAGTTTTGGGAGTTTTGATAGTTCAAACAAGAAGGGGTACATCGATTTACCACTTGTTTATTCTGATGACAAAGCTATGGTGATTGGGAGACGAAGACCAGACCATGGAAATGTCAAGTTGATTGCAGACTAGTGAAATATTCATGCTTGAGCGCATCACGAGCAGTAATAATTACATTATTGTTAAAGCGCCTTCGAATAATTATATGGAGCTTGAAATCCAACACTTGTTTGTGAAGCATGTATTTTCTGGAGTTGTTATTATATCCTAATGAATGGCCAGTTCATCTTATTACACATGCTTGCTCATGCATGGTAAATTAAACTTACAGAGAGAAGATCAACTCCAGCAGCAGGTTCAAGACCCTGGAACTCCAGTGCCAGATCCTGCCAATGCAGTAAAGTAAAACTTATGTTAAGTATCCAGAAAGAACAGAGGAGTGAAGAAAGCACCCATCATCAAGGAAGAATTACCGTAGGTCTGCTCTTGGGTAGATAATTGATCTGTTCCGATAAAGAGGTCAGTGGTCACTCCTGGCCAAGCTTCTTCCTCTGGTGTGCCCAAAACCCTACACAAAGAAAGAAATCTATTTTCAGATCATTGCATTATATAAGTCTATAATTCTAGTGGGCTTTATAGGCTATGTATGACACCTAAATAAATATTGAGAGCAGCACAACAAATTCAGTCCGGCCATAAAAAGGGTGCCGCCAGATTACCAAACTCACAAAATATGGAACCTACAGACCGGATATCAATGGCGGAAGAGCATTAGGAAAAGTTCTGGAGCCCTGTACAAGGGAGTTCCTACCTGTAGAGATCGCCAAAAGTGTAAGAAAACGAATCCCAGAGTAAATTGCAGTTAACAAAAAGATTTTACCCATTTTAACAAAAAGATTTTTTTTTTGGTTAGAAAATTAGAACTGAATAAGACTGCCGTCGACACCTAAATAAAGATGAAATAGTAGTAGCGACAATAAATTTTTGTATGCTATCTTTTCCTGTCTTTTTCGTTAGGAATGTCAAGGCAGAAAAATTGATTCTCCTCGAAATATAATAATAAATTTATTTAATTAAAAATATTATCAATAAATTAATTAAATCTATAAAAATAAGAAAATAATCAAAGAATAAAGGAAATCATTGTGCAAATATTCTGATCAGACACTAAATATAATAAAAGAAACTATATTAAAATTAATATAAAAGACATCGTACTTTTTTAATAATGAGTGTTTGAAGAGTTATAAAATAATCTTAATTAATCTCAAATTATTACAAATAACACTTATCTCGATTAGAGATGAGAAATGGGCCGGGTGACCCATAGGCCGGCCCGCCTCATTACCCGGCCCGTTACTGTAGCAAACGGGCTGAGCCAGCCTGCCCAGCAAAATGAGAGCCGAGCCGGGCCAGCAATATGTGGCCTGCAGCTCGGCTCGGCCCATCAAAAAATAAAAAAATATTTAAAAAATTATGACATATTTTAAACATAATAATTAAAAATTATGTTTACTGTAAATATAATTTTATTATAGTGTTTACTGTAATGTTTGTAAATATAATATTTATTATTTTTATAAAATTATATTTATAAACATAATTTTACTGTAATATTTACTATAATGTTTGTAAACATAATTATTTTTGTAAACATAATGTTTACAGTAAAGATTATGTTTGTAAAATTATGTTTACTTGTAAAATTATTTTTGTAAACATAAAAATTATAAGTAAACAATGTTTACATGTAAACATATTTTAAAAAATATTAATTATATTTTAGAAAAAAATAAAAAAATTATTTAAAAAATTATGTTTAAAAAATTAAAAATAAATGACTCATGGGCTGGTTCAGATAGCCAATCACACGGGCCAGTCTTGCCCAGCAAGCCCACGACCCAACCTGGCTCGTTTTGGCCCATTTATTAAAGATCACAGAGCCGTGCTGAGCCTAAATTTCCATTTCTCTGGCCCAACCCAACCTGGCCCATCTCCCTCGTGGGCCAAATTCGGCCCAGCCCACCAAATGGGTGGGCCAAGTGGATGTGGGTCACCTAGCCCGATTTGCCCATTTCTCATCTCTAATCTCAATTATCCTTAATCTAATTGAAATTATAATTATTATAGATAGCGTCTATCTTTTATGGATAACATTTATCCTAATATTACAAAACTATTTTAGAATTAAAATTTCTTATATATAATTATTTATTATTTTCTTAAAAAAAAATTAGATATCGAAATTATCTAATTTATACATTTGTATGGGATTCTTTGCGTATAAAAAAATTATGTCTTTTAATCCAAAAAAAATATTTCGAAATCTTAAACTTTTAATGAGGACACAACACTTGTCATTAATTTATGCACATTGTCCTAAACACGTGTTATCGATCATTCAATGAGCAAAAATCTTCTTACAAGCCTTTTCTAATTAACAGTCCATAAGTCAGGGCTCAGTTATGCTTTCGGATTCTAGCATCCATTTATTCAGGTGTAGATGCACACATAAAATACTGCAAGGAATAATGCATCTAAATCTTGGCAATCAAGGACAAATTTCAACACAATTTCTTGTTACCAGGCTATCCTGACCTATCGATCAGAAGCAGAAACCATAAGAATCTCAATCCGTACAAGTAAATTTACAAGAACAGACAGCGGAAGAAGCAATAGTTTCGCACCAGAAAGAAAAAAGAAATTAATTGTAAAGTCAAATTCATCTACTCCAAAGCATATTAAAGGAAAACCGAAGAACTGTAAACAGAAACTGGCAACCAAAAGAGAAAGATAAACCACGAGTGACTGAACCTAACTTGAAGAAAAGCAAACAAAAAAGGAAAGGTATCGAGAATGAAGAAACGACGAGACAGGATCGTTATGGCGAAGAATCCATGCGTATTGCGTTTTACAAAAGGAATCAGGAAAATGGGTCCACAGATGGAAGGTGTGACTTGAAGTTCAGAGATCACCTAAGGAAGTTGAAGAGTGATTGTAGCCCTAACTGCGAAACTCTTTGATTGAATTTGAAGGTCTAGTTTGAGACTTTTTTATGGAGCCTTGAAAAGAAAAAGGTGAAAACCGGGAACATAATTAACGGTATTTCCCACTCAAATTCTCGTTCAGTTTGAGAATTGAGTCTTCAATTCTGTGATTTAATTTCTCCTACTCCTGCAAGTCGAGGCTGTCCAGCGTGACGCTCCGTCGCATTAAATTTAATTTAATATATTAATTGTACTTTTTAATTATTCTAGTAATTTAAATGACAACATCAGTGAATAAGTAAGATTAATAAATTTTTATAACCAGAAAACCAATTTAATATTAAAAACAACAATATTGTGAAAAGAATTTCTGACAAATTATAAAAATATCACCATCAATAGTTTTAGGTCAAAATAATTTATTCCAATTCCTCTAGACAATGACACTTTCATAATCTACCCAAACTCTAATTTGCTTCTATGTGACAATGATCATCACAACAATGTTTTTTTTTTTTTTTTTTTGTAATAATATTTTTTTATGACAAATAAAAGTTTTGCAATAATACCATGTTAACTCTACATTAAGGGTATTCAAAGGACTACTCATCTAGGTAAACTTGAGAATTGAACCTTTATATCTTAATTTTTACTCTTTTAACCCCTAAAATTGAATAGTCTTTAAGTTTTGAATATTATTGAGGACATCTTTAAATTTCTAAAATTGATAGAAAGGTCCTCAAGTTTTCAAAAATAAAGAAAAGCTCCAAGCTTTCCAAAAGTGACACGAAAAAAAAAAGTCTTTAGGATTGGTGGCCTTATCTAATTAGTTAAATTACCAAGAAAACAAGATCTCATATTACCATTAAATGATTCTCTACTACTTTTTTTACTAAATTTAGCTATTGTAGTTGTTCAAATGCACAACAATAGCAATGGCATTAATTGCGAACACAGATATCATTCCCCTGCTAGCGAGTAAGATAACAATTTAACACCTCTTAATTTCATCACAACTAATTCTTTTGATAATTATTACTATGCTAACACTCAACTCTGTAAGGAGTAGTAATTTGTGAAACAATTTCGTCAAGCTAGTATTTTGGGAATTTGTTTGTATAAATAACATTATTTTTTGAAAAAATATAGCCAGGAGCTCACTGTTACATATTTTGAGAAATAGATATTGACTTATTCAGGATTTCAAAAATCTATGAAATCAGCATAATCAAAAAAATAGTAATTCTCTACACATCCATCCATTCATGTCAGAGTCGGAGCAAAAACTGACATAATTTTCACAGAAGTACTACTGTACCAGCAACTGTGACAATTGGGTGATGAATGAAGTACCTTACAGTCTAAAAGAATGATGGCTGCAAAGTTAGGAGAGATTTTGGTGGTTCAAACAAGGAGGGGTAGATCAATTTTCCACCTGCTTATTCAGATGAAAATCTAGTGATTGTGTCTATCAACATAACAGGGAGACGAGGATGAGGGGAATGTCAAATTGACAACAGGCTAAGTGATGAGATACTCGTGCTTGAGCGCATCACGAGCAGTAATTCTTTTACTTGGATCCAGACACAGCATTTTCTGCTACATATAAAACACATTATTGTTAAATTACTGAATTTACAATTTTACATGGAGTAATATGGGGATGTAGATCCAATACATGGCTCTGAAGCCTTTACTCTAGACTGTACTTTTAGTAAATTAAACTTACAGAGAGAAGATCAACTCCAGCAGGTTCGAGACCCTGGAACACCTTTGCCGGATCCTGGCAAGGCAGTAAAGTAATTAAACTCATTTCAATGTCCAGAAAGATTTAGAAGACTGAAGAAAGCACCCATCATGGAAGAATTACCTTAGGATTGACCTTGGGTAGATAACTAATCTCTTCTGATAAAGAGGACACTCCTGGCCAATTTTCTTCATTTGGTGTGCCCAAAATGCTAAATGAAGAAATCTATTTTCAGACTATTGCACTATATAATTCTAGTTAGAAAATCATGAAGTGGGATTAAGGCTTAATATGTTATTGCAAAATAATTCTAAAGGACTTATTAAGCTATGCATGATACCTAAATATTGAGAGCAGCTGACTAAAGTCGGTCTCGCCAGTAAAAAGAGACCCGCAGAGCACCATCTCACCGAATATGCAGCCCACGGACCAGATATCAACGGCAGAAGAGTATTGTCGTGAGCCAAGCAAAAGTTCTGGAGCTCTGTACCCAGGAGTTCCTACCTGTAGAGATGGCCAAAATTTTGAGAAAAGGAACCCCCACTGTAAATTGCAGTTAGAGAATTTCATGATGGAAAGAAAGTACTTAAACCTGATTGAAGGTTGAAGAAGGGGAAGGAGAGTTCAAATTGTAAGTTGGATGTATCAAAAATGAAGAGAATCTGGATCTTTCATTAACAAAATAAGCAAAACATAAGGTCTTGTTTAGTTGTAGACAGCATTTTCTCATTTTCCAATTCCAATTTTCTATTGAATCTCAAATTAGAAAACAGAAAACTCAATTTTCTAATTTTCAACTTTATACTGAGTTGGAAAACATCAAAAAGATGTTCTCTAAATTTTCTGGAAATGAATGCTATTGGTTTTTGGAACATTACAAGTTGAGAGTCTGTTCAGTTGTAAATTGGAGTTGAAAAATTAGAAAATCTTCTCTACAACTAAACAGGCCCTAAAATTTTCTATTTTTTCTTCTCCTTTTTCCAATTTTAAAGGGTTGGAATCCATGAGTTTGTTATCACATACTCTGGAAGTGCTAATGATAAGTGAAACATGCATGCCACCCGATGTATTATTTGTATGATTACAAAATAACAAAATTAGGAACAGGAAAATGAAATGTTACATCCACTGGGAATTTGACTATATTGTCAGAAAAAAGGGAAAAAGAAAAAAGAAAGCACACAACAAACAGCATAATTCTTTTTTTTTTTTTTTTTTTTTGGTGTTTTGTGTGGTGGGGGGGCGGGGGGAGAGAGTAAGTAACCAACAGCATAATTCTTAAATTAGTCCTACAACAAACCAAGCTGATAATCCAACAGCAAGTCAGCAGTAGAGAAAGCAGATTAAAGCTAAAAGCAGGCTAAGAATGGTAATATGTGGTTATTAATATACCCAATTGGTATATGACTTCAAGGGAATGGCAACTACTCTAGAAAATCCAAAATCTGCCAGCTTCACTCTGTTTGTGCGCATATCTATCAGCAAATTCGGAGGTTTTAAATCTCGGTGAAGAACCTTATGTGCATGACAGTAAGCTACACCACAAAGAATCTGGCGCAGATAGTCCTGCAAGGAGATGGTAGAAAAATGAAGCAACAAGTAAATTGTTTATAGCTAATTAATAGCATTATAATTTTCATCATAAACCATATGAAACATTAACCACTTAATGGTTTACATAGTATTTTAATCTAGCAAATAGCTGTCAAAGACTCAAGGGGCACTGAGGTACAGGAGTTTTTGGAGCCTCGATGTGAGGTGCAAGGCACTAGGCGTAGGCATGAGCCTTTTGGATGTGAGGCACACACTTGCTAGATAGCTAATGCGGTGTTTTTATATTTTCTTGAATTTCTTTTAATTTTTTTCTTAGTTATTACAGGTCAGATTTAAACAAGTCCAACAAAAAAATTATGACATAGGCACAAAAGGCATGTGCCTTGCTCCTCAGCATGGGGCACACACCTTAGAGCCTAGGCCTGTGCCTCATAGAGTGAGGCACCCTCAGTTGAGCCTTAAGCCTAGGGAAGCCTCTGGCATGCTTTGGACATCTATGATCTAGCACTGTGTCCGCATGCACTTCCCCTTTGAAGTTAGCTGGAAATTTGTTACATTATTTGGACTTTAAGTCTCTGGGAATTTATACATACCTCCTACTCTATACTTGTTATTGTTAGTTGAGTCAGTTACATTAAAAATACTGAAAAAGAATGTAATCAGATAATTTTCCAACATTTTCTCGGTCTTGTTTGCTAACATACTGCAATTAAACAATGTGATGTGACAAGCATTGAGTGCCAAATGTCTCCATTGCTTTAACCCTGTTTTTGGAAACAGTTGCAAGACAGAAAGTATCATTTTCTACTGAGACAACGACATTCTGTTACTGATTCCAATGTCCATGCCTAAAGGTTCTTACAATAATCTCATAACACAAAATGGAAAACCACGAGCATTCACATCATATGATAGATCTCACCCACTTTTATGACATGTGAATTCCTAGGTAGCTCTGTTCTCATCATAAATGAAAAGAGATCAAGGTCCAGATACTCAAACACAAGATAAACAGTGTTGTCTTTGTTCAAGACATCCAGCAACCTGTTACAGATCTCATCACATAACAAGAGATATATATATATCAGGCCCCATACAAGTAAAATTAATCAGGAAATGCCTAAAATCCAAGAGATGACTGAAAATAGGGGTTCAACATATGCATACTTGATAATAAAATTATAAAAAAAAGGTATACAACCTGTGAACAAGGTAAAACCAATAGAAAACAAGTGGTACCACAAAAATGAAACTACCTAAGAAGAAATAAGGGAAATTATTACGCTTTGTCATGTAAAGTGAGGAGTTAACCTGACAATGTTATCATGCTCCATCTCTTTCAGAATAGAGACTTCCCTTATTAACCAGCTTGGGGTACCATTGAGATCATCAGGGACGATAATCTTCTTAACGGCGACTATTTTTGCATTCACAGTATCAAAACATTTGTAAACCACACCATAGCCTCCTTCTGCAATCTTCTCAATACCTATGTACTGTCAATCAAGCAGCATCACAGATTGCAAGAGAGGTTGTCATTAGAAAATTTAAAATTAACCAAAGCCTCTCTCTCTCTCTCTCTCTACCTTATCATCCATGCTATCAGGCCGACTCTTGCAAGACCTACGGAAATAAAAATAAAAGAACTTGACTAAGCAAAAAAACAGATAAGAAATATGATAAGAGAAAATGTAAGAAAAAATGCTCACTTTAACAAAGCAAACTATAAAAAATCGAGTAGACCACTTCACATACAAATATATGGAAACATAAAGAAATGACATGATTTATGCGCACACAGATTAGAAAAACCAAGCAACTCGTGTGAAGTGGATCAGTTAGACAAAAAATTCAAAACAAACTTGAGAATGGCATGCAATGACAACAATAATGGAACATTTTTTAAATCTAGAGAATCAAAAAGTATATTCCATTAATTACTTAGGAGAAATAACTCAATAAAGATAGCTATCAACATGAAAATAAAAATGAAACGGCAACAGTAGATCTTGATGTAAATTTCTCTGTCTCTCATTATCATTAGGAAGGTTAGTGCAGGATTCATTCTTCAAAGTGGAAATAGGAAAATTTATATCTCATTATTCCTGTAATTGGTTTGTGCACATTGTCCTGAACACGTGTCACCGATCACTAAATAGTCCAAAACTTACTTCTACCAGAAAAATTAATAGGGAAGTTAAAATCTTCTTAGAAGCCTTTTCGATACTGTTTGTAAGTTAGAGTTCAGTTCTCTTTCCATGTTCTAGTATCCATTTATTTAGGTGTAGATGTACGCATAAATTCCATAAAACACTGCAGAGAATGATACATCTAAATTTTCGCAATCGTGAACAACTTTCAACACAATTTCTTGTTACTAGGCTATCCTCACGGACTGATCAGATGCAGAAACCGAGAGAATCTCAACCCCTACAAGTAGATCTACAGGAACTGACAGTAAAGAAGCAGTAGCCTCCAATTAATTTGTCGTTTATGCCAAATATATTAACTAAAAATTAGAAAAATAAAACAATTCTAAAATCATTCATCTGCTCCAAAAGCAAGTTCAGGAGAGTAGTACGTAATTGAAGAAATGGAAACAAAGCAGAACTTAATTTGAAGAAATGCAAATAAAACAGGAAAGCGATAAAGAATAAATGAATCGGACAGCATCATTCCTTGCGTATTGCGACGTTACAAAAAGAATCAGAAAAATCGATCGACGTATAGATTGCACGTCGAAGTTCAGAGATCACCTGAGAAGTTGAAGAGTGAACTTAGCCCTAACAGCGAAACTCTTCAGTTGAAGGTCGGATTTGAGGCTTTAGAGAAACCGCGGAACTCTTCAGTTGAAGGAAAACAGAATAACAGAAAACCGGCTATATAACAGCAGTATCTCGATTTCCCGCCAAAACTTGTCCTCAGTAAGTTTGAATCCCCTTCCAGACGACAGTCAGGTTGCGGTTTTGCTGCCAACGCAACTGTCAGGTTGGGCGGGTCGGGTTGGAAATATCTTTGACCTAATATTAAATACACTTTTTAAGTTTTTAGTTAAGTTATTAATTTAAAGGGTGAATTGTATTAATGTGATTTAAATTATTTATATAAAAAAAATTAATGAGGTTTTTTTTTATTTTTTTAGACATCATTAAATTAATTTAAAAAGTCTTTAAATGAGGTATTCAAGCAAAAGAAAACATAAATTATAAAAACCCCTCTGTTGACATGTTTAAATAATAGAAATTCAAAAATATATTTAAATTCCAGGTGTTTGAGTAAAATTTTAAATCATAGAGACTTTTAAAGACACTTTTAAACTACAAAAAATATCTTTATAAGTAACTCAAATTATAAAAAAAAAAAAGTTTAATTGCAATTTGTGTTAATTTAAATACCCACTTTAGTATTCTAGCCAAAAGACTAAAAAATGTTTATCTGCATTTGATAGACATGAAAAATGAGGGTGGAATTTATTTTCCATCTAAATTCCAAGAAATTTTATCAAATAGTTTTTTAATTCCATTCAAAAAGTGAATATTTTTCTTAAAATCAATGAATTGGAATTCCTACGGGTTGTGGTGAGAATTGAAATTCCATGAAATTAGAATTCCATCCTCATTTTCCAACTCTATCAAACTCACCCTTGAGTGTTACCATATGTATTCTTCAGGTTTTTATAAATTTATTAATATAGTTTGTGTCAATATATTATTTGTTTGTCGCCCAAGAAAAAAGTTAGTGTCACATGAGCAAGTTGATCTATCGTACGATAAATACATTAGAACAAAAACATATGTAATTATTTAAAACATACAAGACTTGCATGTATGAGTTAAAAAAGCTATATAAACAATTAATATATGTGAAATATATTTAAGATAAAAAAACCTTTATAGGCATACGATATTATAGGCTCTTAGCCTCTTACGTGCCAACTTCTTTAATATCTCAATAATTGAGTTGTTTAATTATAGTTTGTCATTAATTAATTAAAAATATAATAATCATAAACAGTAGTTAAGAAATTCTATTAATAATATTTAAGATTATATTTTTTAAATTATAAGTCATTTAAATTTTTTTAAAAACAAATTAAATATAACTATCAAATGACATCCTATGAATTTTTATTTAAAATTTTATATTTATTTTATGGTATATAAATAGCATGGGTTATTATAATATAATTAAACATCATCTTTTGATGTTATGACTATTAATAAATCAAATTTATAAAATATCTTTTATAACTAAGTAAGCAATAATATTTGAATTTACAACTTACACAATTATAATTATTTTAAGAACACTTTTATCATTATAGCAAGACCCTCTCATATTTAAATTTTATTTAAAAGACTAAAAATTAAAATGTAATTGTTAAACATCAACCAAACGAATAATTACTTAAAATCTTTTAATTTTTTTAATTTTACATACATAACACAGATTATCCCTCTTGTTTATATTTATTTAAAAGTTAGATTTTGTTTTTTTCTAAATCTAAAATGCAAGTTAATTATTGAAAAGTAAGTTGAAAAAATATTTTTCTATACAACCTAATATCCACGCCAACTAACAAATGGGCAGAATAGAATGAATCACGAGCCATGTAAATAAAATGGCCATAACACAAGTTATTATCATGTCTATATGATGTAATCTGTTAGTATTAGTGTTAGTGCTATAATAATAGATTTATATAACATCTATTATGTATAATAAGGAATTAATGATATATTTTTATAAATTAATAAATGATCATATCTTTATTCATAACTCTCATTTTATATATGAATAAGTCCACTACAAAAAATTAGAGTTTTAGCGATGGAAATTGCCATCGCTAAAACATTAAAATCTGTCGCTAAATTTTTTAGCGATGATTTAGCGACAGGGGCCGATCCGTCGCTAAAATTTAGCGACGGGGTGTTTTGCGACGGATTCAACGATGGGCCCCAACTCGTCGCTGGTCAGCGACAGGTCCCATTTCTGTCGCTGATCAGTTATTTTTAAAAAAAATTAATAGCGACGAGTAAACAACTCGTCGCTGATCAGCTATAAAATAAAAAAAAATTAAATATAAGTAAAAATTTTAAAATTATTAATAATTTATATAAATAAAAAATTTTAAAACTAACAAAAAAACAAAATTTTTAAATTATTTTCTATAATAATTTTAATAGATAAAATAAAAATAAAATTTTTAACTTAAATTAAAAAAAATTTAAAAATTTACAATAAATAAAAATATATTTATAAAAAAATTCATATTTAATTATTATTCAATTTTTTTATCTTTTATATTTATTTAAAATAAAAATTATATATAAATGAAATTAATGATAATTAACATTTTATTTTAATTAATTATTATAAATTAAATATATATTATTTTAAAAAAAATCAAAATTCATATTAATTATTAAAATAACAAAACTGAATTTGTAAGTCAAACTGATTAATTCATAAATATTCAGTTACAATCATCATCATTTTGTTCGTCATCATCAAAAAACTGATTACGCAGTCCTAGTTGAATCGACAGTCTAGGTTGCTGATAAGACGAGCCAGGTTATTGTAATGTCATTATTTGTCTATTCATCTGCTATTGTCACGCCATCATCTGTTGTTGCCACTAACGCAACTGCACATTCTCATTTCTCACATTTGTCACCTCGGTTCAAACAGAATGAAAGTCCGCATTCATCTGAGACTCAGTGGATTGCAACTGATTTTCCACCTCGACGACCTTGGTTTGAGCATAATGTAACTCTCCGTTCATCTAAGTGACCCTCAATCTCATTTGTTCTAATTCTGTCGACAAACCATATGAACCACTGGAACTGCTATCAGATCCAATCGGGAAGGACTGCCTACCTTGAGAGCCGAGACCGTAGACACGACCCTTCTTGTTCCTACCAAAGACAGCTTGATAAAAAATCTGACATTCATCAATTGTAGGTGGAAAGGACGACTCACTACCGTCGGTTGATGCTGAAAATGCCTCTGCACTTAATCTCTCGAGCGCCTCCTATATAAATTAAAATATTGACGTTATCAACTAATAAGAAAAAATCATTAAATTGTAATGTTTATTAAATTGTACAAATTTAATACAATTACTGCGACGGCCTTTGATCTATTATCAACACACATTTCTTGTTCTTGATCATTCTTTCGAGTGTGGGTTCTCCTAAAAATCTCAAATTCATTGGGTTCGCGGTCTAATTCCTTTGCCTGCATGACAAATATATGAAATAAATAAAAAATAATATAAACCATTATATAAATTTATAAAATTTACATTTAATTAGTAGAAAAACTAATTACCATCCTTCTTTGTCTCTTTGTGAAATGAATGGATCCAAGCGATTCTTTTTGTTTTGTTTTACTCTCTTCTTGTATTCATCTTCATCCCATTTGGCTTATAATGCTCGCCGCATCATCGGATCCATCCATTCCCTCTTATCTACATCTCCTTTAATTTTGTTCAAATTATTTCTAAAACTTCTCCGACCAGATTTATTTCAAGTGATCCATATACGATCACTCTCATTGGGTTGCCACTATAACTCCTTCTACAAGAAATTAAAAATGAATAAATATGTATACAATTTTAAATTGAAACTTTCTAAAATTAAGAATTGCAATTAAACTTACGCTAAATTCGTCTAGCCACATCCGTCGTCTTAATTCAAGCACGTCATCCCAATGAAACCAAGCTTCAGTGTACTGTCTCTTTCAAATCTTAGACTGTACACCTAGTGGGCCAACCTCAGGGAAAAAAACTGTAAAACCAATATTTATCATGTTTGCATTTATATGTAAAAAAATTGCAAAAAATTAATTAAAAATAATATAATTAAGATACTCACTGATCACAGTTCTGATTACAGGATAACTCTACTCGGTGATCAGCTCGGTCGGTATTAATTGGCTCAGATGGAGTCAAGTCAACATTCTACGTAGGAAAAGATGTCGAAGGATGTGCATGTGGTATCGGCATAAATGAGTATAGATATGAATCTCCTATGGATGAAAAGTAGACCCAGGATAGGGAACAAAATGTGGTGCACTCTCAGGTGGGTAGAATGTGGGTGGGATGTAGTATAACCCATATGATATAGCATAGAGGGGAATGGTTGTTGGAACTAAGGCATGGGAACGAAAGTATGTGAGTGCGATGGCTGAGGATATAAAGGAGTAGACGGAATAGCATGTGTGGAAACAGAATGAGAAGACTGTGAACCAGCACTACTAGAATCTGGGGAAGGTGTGTCCCTATAAGATCGATGTCTTCCTCTACTCCTACTTGGTTCGGGAGATGAATGTCCTAATATCTGTTTTTGAAATTACATAAAACAAAAAAACACGATAAAATGTACAAAGTCACAGACATTAAAAAATACAAAAGATATTATATCATAATATATATATTTAAATTCACATGTATTTATAAATATATCAATCTTCTTCTACAAATTCATCAGTATCTATGTCATCAGACAATAACTCTTCTTCATCGTCTTCTGATATAGATTCTTCCTCTACATCATCTTCTTTTTGCTAAATAATATTTGAAACATCTATTTCCTCGACTATCCCATTTAAATCTTGTAAACTACCTCTAAGGTCATCATTTTGATCAATTTGCTGGAGTTCTAGTATTTAATCCTCTTGAAAAGTTTCTTCCATATTAGCCTCGGGAGCCGTTATTGTAGGTCGTGCCTTTGTTTTAATAACAACCATCCAATCACATTTATCACAGCAAGTGCTGGGGTATGACGTGTAATACACTTGTTCAGCTTGTTAAGCAAAAATGAAAGGATTTTATTTCTTATACTTTCTTGATGATCGAATCTCGATAATACCATACTTTTTGTGGATTTTGGTTCCCATAGGACTTGAATCGTATCATTCACATTTGAACATAACTACCTTTTTGATTGGTAGGCCTGCATATTCCAGTTCAATAATATCTTTAATTTTTCTATAATAATAGGTCTTTGAGGATCCAACCCCTGTCCCAGGCACACAAACACCAAAATTTTCAATAGATCTACTAGTACTCCATTTGACGGTATGAAATTTATATTCGTTCACGAAATACATTAACCAATGTCGCACGTTCGAAGTCGGTCGTCATCCTATATTCTGAATTAATGGATCTGTAACAACTTGAATATTCGAATTAACCTGAGAAAATATTTGAATAACTTAATGTATTTTTAAAATTTAATTAAAAAATAATCTAATATGAAGTAACATACTTGATAATGGAACCATTTAGGAAAATGTTTCTCGATTTCTTTGTCTATTTCTGCGTCTGTGATATTTGAATATAGTTGACGCAATAGATTGGTGTACATGCTGAAAATTTTAAATGATATATTAATCATTTAATATGAACTAAGAATAAGCTTATAAATATATTCATTTAAATTTTAATTCTTACTCGATATAAGGTTCGACCTCCGGAGTATTCAACAAGACATATAGTTTGGCGGCTTCAAATAGTTTCTCATCCATCCACCTGACTTTCATTGCTCCCGCAGCATGGCTTGGATGATTGAACATGAAAATTTGTGGATATGAAGAATCTCCCCCATCGTCATTTCGAGGGACTCTCGTTCTTCTTGATGGAACATTTGGTACAAAATAATATGAATCAAATGTGGACGTCTCCTCAATTAAATATGTCTCACATATAGATCCTTCTACATGAGCTTTATTGCGGACCTTCTTCTTTTAAGTGTTGAGAAACCTAAATCATTCGAAAATCTCATCAATATAAAAGAATTTTATTATCTTTAAAAATTAACGATTCAAATTATACTAGACGTACCTTTCAAACGGATACATCCATCTGTATTGTACTGGTCCCCCCACCTTTGCTTCGTATACTAAATACATTGGGAGATACTCCATTGGATTAAACCATCCGGGGGAAATATACGCTCTAATTTGCATAAAATGATGGGTATATTTTGTTCCATGACATCTAGGTGTTCAATCCTCAATATTGTTGAGCAAATATCTTTGAAAAACTAGCATAACTCAGTGACCGAATTCCAAATTCGATCTGGTAATGCTGCAAATGTCGTTAGAAGTAATCGCTCTATGAGAACATGGCAATCATGACTTTTCAACCCAACTAACTTTTGTTCCCTTGTGAACGTGTATTAGGCCTTAGGTTTCTAATATTTGCCCCCGCCACGGTCTATTAGTTCAAGTTCTTTGCGCCTACAATATTCTTTAAGGTTCATTCTAGTCTTGGTATTATATTTAGTTTTACCCTTCAAATCCATAACTGTATTGAAAAGATTGTCAAAAATATTTTTCTCAATATGCATGACGTCTAAGTTATGTCAAATCAAATTATCTTTCCAATATGGCAATTTCCAGAAAATGCTTCATTTTGTCCAATTGTGCTCAATACATACCCAGGCATCGCACAGTCCTATAACTGGAGGATAGAAGAAAAATTACACTCTCTAAAAAACGGTGTCTCCAGTTAACCGTGGTGGTGGAAAAGAATTATCGACTTCTGTTTTTTTCTAAATGTATTTGTATTTCTCCGGAAGGCATGATCCATAGGCAAGAATTGTCTGTGATAGTAAAAAATTAACGTCTTTCCACCATACTTGAGGTTGAAAGATTTAGTTTTCTCCATACAATATAGACACGCTAATCTACCCGATATCATCAAACCAGATAACATTCCATAGGCAGAAAAATCATTGACGGTCCACAATAGAGCAGCCTTCATGAAAAAATTATTTTTGGTTGATATATCATAAGTCATAACACCTTCGTACCACAACAATTTTAGTTCATCAATTAAAGGCTATAAAGACACATCTATCTTATTTTTCGGATTTTATGGACTTGAAATAATAGCAGTCAGAAAAAGAAAACTCTCTTTTCAAACATGATTCAGGAGGCAAGTTATATAGCGTCACAATAACCAGCCAGCAAGAATACGGCTGACCCGAATTATCATATGGAGTGAATCCATTTACACAAAGACCAAGTCTCACATTTCTAGGATCGGCGGAGAAGTTAGGATATTTCTGATTAAAATGTTTCCATGCTTCCCCGTCAGACGGGTGAGACAAGATACCAGGCTCCCTTCGACTTTCATGATGCCATTTCATGCTCGCAGCTGTAATTGTAGAAGCATATATTCTCTGCAGTCTGGGTATGAGAGGCAAATACCACATTTTTTTTATAAGAAATTTGTTTAAATTTTCATTTCTCACTTCTTACAGGTTTAAAACGAGAATGATCGTAAAACTTACAACTCATCTCGGATTCGTCATCCTTGTAATACAACATACACCTATTTGAACAACAATTAATCTTCTGCTAATCAAGACCAAGCTGCGATACCAATTTCTTGGTATGTTAAAAATCAGTTGGCACCCGATTACCAGTTGGCATTGTTTGATACATAAATTGTATGATTTCATTATATCCACCTTTCGGAATATTGTAATCAGACTTTATACTCAACATCCTAGCTGCAGCAGAAAGTTCACTTTCTACTTCGCAGTTTGAATACAATGGAGCTTGTATAGTAGATAACATGTCATAAAATGTTTGTGCATTTTCATTCGGCGCTTCATCTATATTGTAAGTCTGATAACCACTTCCAGTACCAGTCTCTTGCATTATAACAGATTTATAAATAATCTGTTATAAATAATACTAATAGATTTGTTATTATTTCTGTTGTAGATAGAATATTATTTCTGTTATAAATATAAATCTGTTAGTATTATTTCTGTTATAAATAAATCTGTTAGTATTACTTTAGTGAATACTCATCAACATAAATAACATAAATAAATATAAATAAACAGATTATATTCATTACTTAACAAATATTAACATTAATAAATAACAGTTAATTAATATTATAATAAATATTAACATTAACAGTTAACAGAAATATTAACGTTAACAACATTAATAGAAATACTAACATTAACAACTATTTACAACTTAACAATTAATCAAATAGTACCTATTATGTAACAAATATTCAATATTGTAATTTAAATTTTAAATAATTAACAACTAAAAATAAAAAATACCTTCAAATCTTGATGAGCTTCGAATGTAAATACACTCAAATAAAATCACTATCGCGATTTCAATGAGAGTGAGAGTGAGACAGTGAGGAACGAAGAAGAGATAAAGCAAGAGAAAATGAAATTAGGAGAAAAGGCACACCTGAATAAAATTACAGAGAAGAGATGAAAGGATCGAAGAGAGATAGGGAGGAGGGAAGGGGGGCACTTGTCAGGGAGAGGGGGCGAGTATATATATTTATATATATATTTAATGTAAATATATATATTCTTTTAATAAAAATATGTATTAATACATAATTTTTAAAATAAATATATATTTTTAAAATACTTTAAAATATAATTAATTTATAGTTATTTAATTTTACAACATTAAACTAATCAAGAAAAAAATATTTTACAATCAAGAGAGAAGAAAAATGAAAAAAATTTAATAAAAATAAATCAATTAAAATTATTTAAAGAATAATGACCAAAAAATAAATAAAATATTTTTTAAGAATTTGTAAATTTATTATTAATTGTAGAAGAAGAGATAAAAATGTATTTTTTTTATTTTTTAAATGATTAATAATATTTATGTTATAAATAAATATAATTTTACTAATTAATTTAAATTAAAAAATACATATATTTTGTAAACTAAAAATGATAAGTATTTTGAGAGGAAACTAAAATCAACAATCATCTACGACGGACAGTCACCTATTGTAGATGGAGAATTAATGTCAAGTGATTGTTAGTCGTTGGAAAATAAATTTTTAAAAATTAATATATTTTTTAACTAATAAAATTAATATAGTTCTTTTATAGATATTTGATTTTACGACTTCACATTAATTAAAAAAATAAGTATAAAAGATAAAGAATTAAGGAAAAAAATAATAGAAATAAAATACTAAAGAGTAATTATTTCTTCCAAGTGCATTTAATGCAGCTCAACTGTCTTCAGTAGTTCAACTGTTAACTATAAATATTTAGATGCTGCAGCATTAATTAATTATGGGATTAGAGAACATTCATTACAATTGTTCAAGTGTTTTAACTTACAAGTTCTTATATTTTATCTCTAATGCTTTAAATTGACACAAATTTTCAATTACTATTGTTGCATTTATTATTATATATTTATTTTGTATGCCTTCAATCAATTGAGAAATATTGTCACTGAGAAGTTTAATTCTCATATTAATTATCTCAATTGAGAAATATTACATTTTCAAATCAAATTTTAAATTTAATTTAAATATTTTACAAATTTCACATTAAATTTTTATTAATATTTTATTAAACGTTAATTTCAGCAACATTACTAAATTACTGAATTATATAGCATGACATCATATAGTTAATGATGAAATTTAAAACAAGTGAAACATACGTATCATCTAAATATCATGGTTATTATTTTTATTTTATCTACATATTATTCATTTAAAAAAATGGGTATTCGCTAAAGGATAACATATTACTCAATAATGAATATCAATATCTTTAAAAAATGTATGTGTATATAGGGCACATTTAGATTTTAATTTACGTACTATTACATTTTTTTTGTACAGTCATTTTAATTTTTTGTTTTTTAATTACACTTATTTATTTATATTTTTAAGCTAAATTTATTTTTATATATGTATTTTTAATTTAATTCAACTACTTTACTTTAATGTGTAAAAAAAGAAGAAGATAAATACAAGTAAATAGATGTAATCAAAATAACGTAATATATCAGTTATCACAATTAAAAATGTATATTTAAATAAATTGCGTCAACAATATAAATTTAATTACTAAAATGTGAAATTAAAGTTTGAATTTCATATTTTATAAATCTTTTTCAAATTTTTACACATTTTTTAAAGTGTAAAAATTATGTTCTGAAATTACAAGTTTTTTATTTTATTTTCTTTTTTTCTTATGACATATTTATTCTATTGCTAAAGTTTGTTATTTTTTTAGCTACGAATTCCTTCGCTAAATTCAGTGCATGCCCCAAAATTGAATGCGTGTCAAGTCCTACCCTCCTCTCATGAGTGCGTCACGTGACAGCGCTGGGATATTAATCCCAACAATAATTAAAAGTGTTGCACATTGGAATCGAACTATTAAAGTTTTGCAACAGATGCGTTCTCGTCGCTAAAGTTTTGTATTTTAAATTTATATATATATATTTTTTGCAATAGATGCATTCTCATTGCTATTTTTTAATTTTAAATTTATTTTTTTGATTCCTTTTTAACAGATCTGCTCGCCACATGATAGCGTCGGAATATTACTCCCAGCTATTATCTCAAACTCTTTACTGGATTCGAACCCCCAACCTCTCATGATCAAGTTTCGCGCACAAGCTATCAATCTGAAAGTCTTCTTGTTTATTGATGTATATAAAATATATTTATAGTATTCTCTTCCATATATTTCAGAATTATATTTATACACCAAAATTTCTCAAACTTATTTAATGATATTGATTTTAATATTAATGTTAGTAAAGGGAAATGAATATTAATTTTAATTTTATTTAATTATTAATTCAAATAAAAACTTTATTAATTATTATATTAGCATTAAAGAATTATGTTATGTTTAAATGTAAAGTTTTTAATTAAATTTTTAACTTTTTTTATTTTTTAGCAAATGGGGTTCACCAGTTGCTAAATTTTAATTTTAATTTGAATTTTTTGATAATTTCTTTTATTTTTTCGTGATGGGTTTGGCTCATCGCTAAATTTTAATTTTAATTTAATTTTTTTAATTTCTTTTATTTTTTAGTGACAGGTTTAGACCCGTCGCTAAATTTGATTTTTTTTAATTTTTAGTGACGGGCTTGGCCCCGTCACTAAATTTTAATTTTTTTTAATTTATTTTATTTTTTAGCGACGGGTTTGGTTCGTCACTAAATTTTAATTTTAATTTGATTTTTTTAATTTCTTTTATTTTTTAGTGACAAGTTCAGACCCGTCGCTAAATTTGATTTTTTTTAATTTCTTTTATTTTTTAGCGACGGGGTTGACTCGTCACTAAATTTTAATTTTTTTTATTTTTTATGAACGAGTTTATCCTCGTCACTAAATTTTAATTTTAATTTATTTTTTTTAATTTTTTTATTTTTTAGAGACGAATTTATCCTCATTGCTAAATTTTAATTTTAATTTAATTTTTTTAATTTCATTTATTTTTTAGCAACGGGTTCAGCCCCATCACTAAATTTTAATTTTAATTTAATTTTTTTTAATTTCTATTATTTTTTAGCAACGGATTTTTTCTCGTCACTAAATTTTAATTTTAATTTAAATTTTTTTAATTTCTTTTATTTCTTAGCGGCGGATTTATTCCCGTCGCTAAATTTTAATTTGAATTTTTTTTAATTTCTTTATTTTTTAGCAATGGGTTTGGCCTTGTTATTAAATTTTAATTTTAATTTGAATTTTTTAATTTCTTTTATTTTTTAGCGACGGGTTTAGCCCATCGCTAAATTTTATTTTTTTTTAATTTCTTTTATTTTTTAGCGATAGCCTATCCGTCGCTGATTCCGTCACTAAATTTAGTGACGGGTTGTTCGTTGTTAATTCCGTCGCTAAATTAAAAAATATTTATAAAAATTAACGACGAAAATTATGTCTCTATCCGTCGCTAATTAGCAACGAAATAGTTCCGTTACTAAACACTAATTTTCTTGTAGAGACGTCGTTAAATATCTTGATAATTTTTTTTTAAAATTGTTAAGAATATGTGACAAAAATCTTTAATTTTCAAAAGAAAAATATAATTAATCGATTATGACTTGACACATAAACTACTACCATTGATTAACAATATAGAACATAATACATATTCAGTGCCGGCCCAAGGCATAGGCCACTAAGGCCTATGCCTAAGGCCCCCCAAACCCCCCCCTCTCAATGGCATAGATTAAAGCATCCCAAAAATATTGGCCCCCAAAGAAAAATAAGTGGAGAACAAAGCATCCTAAAAAAAATTCCCCCCTCCCACCCCCTAAAAAAATTCCCCCCACAAAAAAAAAAATTTAGGGGCCCCCAAAAAATACACCACGCCACCCTCCCCTAAAAAAAAATTATTATCGCTTAGGGCCCCACTAGTGGGCCTTGGGCCGGCCCTGTACATATTTAGAGAGACTTTTTTCTTTTATTTTTAGTCATTGCAAAAATATTTTTATCCTTGTCCACTTACAAACATAATTTTACCTTAATCAAAAAACCTAGTTATTGAGCCTAGACTCACCGATTATCCAGGTAATATAAATTTTATTAGGACCCATAATTTTTTAATAGAAAATAATTTATATTAAATTATCTATAATATTTTTTGATTTATATGATAATAAATAAACAAATGAAGTCATAATTGCAAGTAAAACAAATAAATAAATAAATAAAAATTCGCTCATGGAAAGACGTTGAAGTATGAACTTGTATGTTAACCCGAAGTCGGAAGCTTCCGGTTGAAGAGAGAACGCATTTAAATTTCAGCGTCCGAATCGCGTCTTGTGACGTTCGACAGACTAAGCCTACGTGCATGGCGATTGGCGAGAGCTGGCCATGGTAGCGTTCCGATTCCCCAGATTGAAATCTGAACACAGAGAAGAATGAGAAAGAAGAATAAATTAGTACGGAATTTATATAAGTAAAGTCGAATCACCAAAAGACCTTATTGATTTAAAGCAACAAAGGGAATATGACTTTTCAAGTCAAGCAGCTCGTACGGAATTTGGAACGACGTTCTTCTTCATTGGTCCAAGGCCCTGAGTCCTCCTCTGTTGCTTCTCTCTGCCCTTTCGATTTTCATCTCACTATCTCAGACCCGCTTTAAATCTTTCTTTCTCCAGAAGCTTTGTATGTGTAAAAGAGATCACTGCGCAGAAACAGACAGTTTTGTCAAGTGATTGTACTGCCAGATTTCTAGTTTAATTTCCCTCTTTCATACTTCTTTACTTCGCTACTAAGAAACTTCATTTCTTGCTTAAATAGGTTGTGCTTTTTGTGAACTGGGTTTTGGATGTTTTGCGTTGATATAGATTGGAGCAGAGAAGAGAGGAGGTCGAAAGAGTGAAAGCGCAACGATAATGGGCGTTGGCGTTTCTTCGGAGAAGAAAACAGCGGCGTCTCATGAGCCAGAGTTTACTGATTTGGTGTTCTCGTGGTCTGTTGACGACATCCGCAATGAGGATCTTTACAGGAATCAGGTGTGCTTTACGCTCTATTCTTCATCATTTCACTGCATTTTACTGTCTACTTACCTGTTCTGGCAGTTCCTGAAATTCGTATGAAAAAGAAAAGGATTTTTATTAACTTTATCAGAGCGTACGAATGCGGCCGAACGCCATTTGTTAACATCATTGATTGTAATGCTTTTGAAATGATTTGTCACTCTAGTAGCATGCCATGATTGTTACCTCTACGAGAATTGGAAGTGGGTATTTGAGGTTGTTTGTTTTTAGTGGAATTTTCCATTTTATAATTAGTTGCTAATTCACTATATATACAAGTACTTTATCATTAGCCTTTTGATCAACTGACAAATGATTCCATCCTCAGTTAGTAACTAGTTGTATATATAAAAATAATTGAAAAGATTTGATTGTAACTGAAAACTAGCTTATTTACTGATATGCCGTCAAAACATTTTATTTAGCATAATACAGTCTTGTGATCTGCCAGCCCTGGCACAATATAAACAAGGTTACCCCTTTTATGTGTATCTATGCTGTTGTATAATATTGCCCTTACTACAGGTATTCAAAGAACAATATTGTGTACTTGTACCCATTTCCACCCTTGATGGGTTCATTTGCACTGTCACTTTTATGTCTTCCAATGCTTATTTTTAGGTGGAGAAGATTCCAGAATCGTTTCAATCGGTGGGGGTCTACCTTGGTTCTTTTGTTTATCCTTTGCTAGAGGAAACTCGAGCAGAATTAGCCTCAAGCATGGACATTATCTATGGAGCACCTTTTGCTAAAGTGAACTCCCTTGTTGAGTCGAAGCCCTATGCAACACATGCAACATTGCATTATGCTGTTGTTGTTGATTATTGGAGAAACAAATTTAGTGACTGCTGCGAAGAACCCTACAGAACCTTGCCTGGAGATGTGTGTATCATTTCCAATGTAAAACTAGAAACTGTATCTGATCTGCAACAGGACGGAAGGACCTGGACTTTTGCATTGGTCAGTAAAATCACTGAAGACGAGATTGAAGGTGATAGTTCGTCGTCCACTATTTTCACAGTCAAGGCATCGAGGGATATAGAAATCAAGGATGGAATGAGGCAATCACTCTTTGTGACTTTCTTGATGAACATAACAACAAAGCAAAGAATATGGAACTCTCTAAGGATGTCCAGGAATCTGAAGATAATCAAGGAAGTCCTATGCACTGATTCTCTGGTACGTATCGTGACTTAATTTCACATTTGTTGGATGCTATGCCATTTAATCTTCTCCATTTGAGCATCTCTTGATCTGCCCTTTATACAAAGAGCAAACAGATGCGGTTTAATTCGAATGGATTCAACATTTTTATTGCCAACGGCTACAACAAGAAACATTAGCTGAAATTTGTAAATGTAGTGCAATTGAGGAAAATCATTGTCACATTTTGAAACAGGATTGTATTTATAATTTGTATCAAACATCCGACTATTTTTGTTAGTTGAAGCGATTGGAGGACAAAGAAAAACCTTAAGTTTATTAGGATGCATATGAAATGAGGAAAATAAGCTCAAAATAGTTATAAGCTACTTATTTCCTATAGTTTTTCTTAATAAGAGATACCCTTTTCTCCTAAATATATAGATATTATTTGGGTCTCTGTATGTTCTCATTTTGTTAGACATCAAGAAGTTAAAATGAAGTATACAAGTAAAACGCGTGTATTTTAACTTTTTGATGGGCTTTGTTGATTTTCACTGTTGGAAACAGGCTCAGGAGGATTGCGAGCTTTGTTGTGTAAGCCAATTACCCAAAAGTTTCGCTACAAGTCTATTATCTAAGCTGAATAAATTCCAAATTCAGGCAATAGTAGCTTCTCTTCGTAGAATCAAATGTGATCACAAGCCTACCATGGAACTCATTTGGGGCCCACCAGGGACGGGGAAAACCAAGACGGTCAGTGTGATGCTTTTTGCTCTTTTGAGGATGAACTGTCGGATCCTTACATGTGCTCCTACCAATGTTGCTATAAAGGAGGTGGCTTCCAGGGTTCTAATGTTGGTGAGAGAGTCATTTGAGGCTGAGGAAAATGATGCTTTATTCTGTTGTTTGGGCGATATTCTCTTATTTGGTAACAAGGACGACCTGAAACTTGACTCTGATATTGAAGAGATATATCTAGATTATCGTGTTAAAAGGCTTGCAGAGTGTTTGGGACCATTGATGGGTTGGAGGCATTGTTTAACTTCAATGGGAGACTTTCTTGAAGGTTGTGTTTCTGAATATGATGTTTTTGTGGAGAACGAAATGATCAAACAAAAGGAAATGATCGAACAGAAGGAATGCAGCAACCAGGATGAAAGTGGCAAGGCAGAAATTAAATCATTTGTTGAGTTTGTGAGGGGCAGGTTTAAATCAACTGCATCACCCCTGAGAAGATGCATATTTGTATTTTGTACTCATTTTCCAAGAAGGTTCATTTTGGGACAGAATTTTGCAAACATGCGTAGTCTTGTTGACCTCCTAGATAATTTGGAAAAATCGTTGTTTCGAGACAACATCACTACTGAAGAACTTAAGGAGGCATTTTCACAGAAGGATGGAGGTGAAGAATTTTGTGAATCTATTGTAGGAATGCCATCCTTGAAAAACACAAGGAGTAAGTGCCTCTGTGTTGTCAATACTCTTCAACATTCTCTTGAAGAACCTGATCTGCCAAGTGTTTTAAACAAAGATTCAATCATGGAATTCTGTTTTCAAAGAGCTTCTTTAATTTTCTGCACTGCTTCTACTTCATATAAGCTGCATTCAGTGGGAATGGAACCGCTGGACTTACTGGTCATTGATGAAGCTGCACAACTAAAGGAGTGTGAATCAACTATTCCTCTTCAGCTGCCTGGTTTGAATCATGCTATTCTCGTTGGTGACCAGTGCCAGTTACCAGCAATCATTCATAGTAAAGTAAGCTAATGCATGTAGTCATCAGTTAACAGATTTTAGAGCACTGCGTTTTGTGTTCTTTTTAACTTCCCTGACATTTCTGCTGTAATTTCCTGACAATCCATGTTGACTGGCAGGTTTGTGAGGAAGCTCAGTTTGGAAGAAGCTTATTTGAAAGATTGAGTTTGTCGGGGCATTCTAAGCATCTTCTAAACATACAGTATAGGATGCATCCATCCATAAGTTTGTTCCCTAATGGGAAGTTCTATTTCAACCAAATTATGGATGCACCACATGTTCAGAGTAAAAGTTACAAGAGGCAATATCTTCCAGGGCCAATGTTTGGTCCTTATTCTTTTATAAATGTTATTGGTGGCAGGGAAGAAGTGGGTGATGATGGACGGAGCAGAAGAAATATGGTAGAGGTGGCAATTGTGGTGAAGATAGTGCAGCATTTATATAGAGGTTTGTCAATTGAGATTTACGACATTTTCATGTGAACTATTGTTATAAAAAATTCGTACATCTTGAAATAATTTGTTTGGATTTTGAATCTTTTCTTTTGTAGTATTGCAGGACCATTTTAAAGCCTCAAGTAATTCAAGAGTTAATATTAAGCAGACAAAACTAAAATAGATAATTTTTTTGACTTGGTGGTAGATATCTGCCAAAACTAAAATATTCTATAGTTTTAACCATTGAGGAATATCCCAGAAAAGTAGCTTGTGAAGATAATATCCTGTCAATTACTCATTTTCCATGATGAGTGTGACACTGATAGAGGAAGCTTCTCTTAGTGATGCCTTCTTTCACCACTTATGCTGTCAAAGCATATGGCCAGGTGATTCATTTGCTCCAACAAAGCTAAATTCTTTTTGCTGCTAGGTTATTCTACAGCTTATGCTTAGTGTCATTACATTCAAACAAGTACGTCTTCAAGCTGCTAAATTTATTATAACTTTCTTGCAACTAGGTTATCATAAAGCTCAGTGTCATTACATTCAGGTAAGAGCATCCTCAATCTACAAAAATTTAGGCATGGAATCCTATTGGAGTTTGTCTTAAGTAACTACTCTTAAGCCCAATTGCATCTTTTGCTCGACAAATTTTGTAATAGTTTGATTATTGAGTCTTGTCTAATTGAGTATGTTTGATGTCCCACATTGCAGAAGTTTGTTTTGAAGCCGTGCAAGTCTATTGACGTGAGTTATACCCTTACGCCCCTCTTTTGTACTCAAGGATATGTGAATAGTTGGTAGTGTTGATGTTTTATTAAAGCCTTAACTATGTTAAATTTCTTGTCACATATGTTGTCTCTTTTTCAGCTTCAGTTGTGTTGAGACTTTATTTACTATTGTGTTGTTTATCTTCACCACAATGTTTTTGCTGACAAGTAATCTCAATAAACCTAAGTAATTTACCTTGACCAGCAGGACATTTTGCATTATGTACCTTTGAGTTACATTGCTTGACTTGTAATGGGATTAGTTCATTTTATAGTTTTGTTAACTATTGCAGACCTACAATTTCTAGTCAATACCAAGCCTTAATGGGTTTGTCAGTCTTCATCTTCTTCTTAGCAAAGTTCACTCTCTTAAAACTTTAATTTTACAAAAAGGAAAAAAAAAATCATTCTGATCTCTTATCACTGCCACTTTCTTCAAATATAATTTTTTTTTTGAATAACTTTCTTTTAATAACTTTACAATGTAGTAATTTTTTTACATCATGTATATTCAATTGCACAATGTAGTAAATTTAGTAAATTCCATATAATCTCTTCCCAATGTTTTTATGTAGTAATTTTGTTTTTATAACCATGCGTTAGACAATTGACCTACGTTGCAAAGTTAAAGCTCTTTTATGATAAGACCTTTACGGTCTTTGTGTATCTACATGCCTACTGGTTGCACTTGTACTTTGTTCCTTGTCCAAATAAAGAAAAAATGGATTTAGGTTTTAACTCAATAGACTGTAATGCATGGGAAGAACAAAAAGAAAAACAGTGTGATCAAGAAGAGCAGTATGAAAGAAAGAGCAACATTGCCTGCAACATCCCTTCAAGAACTTGTTCCTTGATTTCTGATGGAATTTTTCTCTTAATCTTCTCTTATATAAGTGAACTTCCTGTTGAGTCATAGAAGGTGTGGTACATCGTCTGACAAAGTTAATATTTATTTAATTAAAATTTGTTGATTGTTGGCACAGCATGGAGTAGCTCTCGGAAGACACTTAGCATTGGTGTGGTATCTCCTTACGCTGCTCAAGTTGTGGCCATCCAGGACAAACTTGGGAAAAAGTACGAAAAACTTGATGGATTCACGGTGAAGGTGAAGACAATTGATGGTTTTCAGGGTAGAGAGGAGGATGTTATAGTGATAACTACTGTAAGATCTAATAGCACCGGATCCGTTGGATTCGTAACCAGTCCTCTGAGAACTAAAGTTGCATTAACAAGAGCTCGGTATGGGTTCACATTTTTCCTGCTAGGCAACTTTGTAATATACTCTTAAGATGATTAGTATTGATGGCATTTGATACTTTTCCAGGCACTGTCTTTGGATTTTGGGAAATGATGGGACCCTAGCTAATAGTGATTCTATTTGGGAGGCATTAGTCCATGATGCGAAGAGCCGCCAATGTTTCTTTAGCGCTGATCAAGATAACGAAATTGCCAAAGTTATATTAGATGTCAAGATAGAGCTTGATCAACTGGAGGATTTGTGTAATGAGAACAGTGTACTCTTCAAAAGTGCAAGGTGGAAGGTATATAACATTGTTGTCTAAGTGATATTATTGAGGTTTAATTCTCTAAAACCGTGGAATTGTAGTGTTCAACATTGAATGCAATTTGTATTAACATTTTTTTCCTATTGGCTCTGACCAGGTTATTTTTAGTGATAACTTCAATATGTCATTTAAAAAATTGAGTTCACTCCGTATAAAAAAGTCAGTTATATACCTCTTATTGAAACTTTCAAGTGGTTGGCGACCTAAAAAGAGGCATATGGGCCAACCTTGCGAGAGTTCTTCACAGATCTGGGAAAGATTCAAGGTTGAAGGGCTTTATGTTGTTTGGTCTATTGACATAAAGAAAGAATCAACATACTTCCAAGTCCTGAAGGTCTGGGATATATTGCCTTTGCAGGAGTTACCAAAGTTGATAAAACGACTTGAAGGCATGTTTGCTTTGTATACTGAGGATTTCATTAGTCACTGCAAGCAGAAATGCCTTGAGGGGTATGCAACATTTCCAATGGATTAGGACTAGTGGTTCGTTATTTTGTTTTCTATTGGGTCATAGACTCATAGTTGACTAGCTAAATACTATAACTTAGTTGCTAGTTTTTTGGAATTCTTAACACGTGGACACAATTGGTTGCATATTTGAATTTCAAAGTTTAATTCACTTATTCAGTTTTTTATTTTGCCTCTAGGCGTTTGGAAGTTCCAAGAAGTTGGGTAAGATCTATTGATATTGTTCGGTTTAAGAATCATGGTGAAAGAAGTTATGTTGAGAACGCAAAGGTGAGTGAGAGCTTGTTGTTAATGAAGTTCTATTCCTTATCATCTGGTGTGGTGAGTCACTTGCTTTCTGATCGTGATGGGCGAGTGCGAGACCTCCCTTTTGAAGTAACTGACCAAGAATTGGAGATTATCTTATTCCAAAAAAGTACATTTATACTTGGTCGGTCAGGCACTGGTAAGACTACTGTGTTAACCAGGAAATTGTTTCAGAAGGAGCAACTGTACCATATTGCTTCAAATGGACTTTATGAAGGTGAGACTAGTACTTCTACAGATGTGAGCCAGAGGAATGGTTTTGATATGTGCATTGCAGAGATCAATGGAAGTGTCCTGCGACAACTTTTTGTGACAGTCAGTCCAAAACTATGTTTTGCTGTCAAACAACATGTGTCTGGACTGAAAAGGTGTGTAATGTACTCTATTATTTGTTGTTGAACCTGTTCCACTTGATTAGCTGGTTGGTTTGCAAATGAGCAATTAGGCCCTTAAATTTAAACTAAGATGCAATTTAAGTCTCTTCTAATAATTCAAAACAGAGGTCAGTAGTAGTATTCAAAAACCCTAAATCCTTGACACTTGAATTATTTCCATTATCTGCATTTTTCTTTAAATTGATTACACATCATAGTATATTTGTTGTGCAACTATGTACTCTTTAACAGAGAACTTGAACAAGCAATATGAGTGTTGATGCATCTTCTTTGCCTATAGGCAATGAGCTATTGAAATCAACAAAGAAAAAGGATATCTTTATTGCTTCTTCCTTGTTCTGCTGAGATCTTCATTACTAGGAATTTTGTACCTGCCTTAGTTTTGTTATATTTCTTTTATTATGAACTGGAAATTGGGTGGCATGAAGTTATTTGTTTGTCTAGCTTAAGGAAAGTTTTGGCCTTTTCTAAAAGGCAAACCTTCTCTGTGTTAATAAATGATCTTGTTACCCTTACAAGAGGAAATGAATGCTGTTTAACCTTGTGGTTTATGTATAGATATTCAACCATAACCGAAGTTGTGGCTAGGTTTCAACAAAGCATATATTTACTCCAGAAATGGTCCCCAGTGAGGGTCTACAGAGGGTTGTTTCCATTAGTAGACTTATCCTCAAAGAGGCTGTTTTCACAACTTGAACTAGGGACCTTTAAGTCATAGAGAAGCAACCTTAGTAGTATTTTTCAAAACTTGACTGATCGCTTGCAAATTAATTTATCAAAGCATTCCGTGTTGCCTGTTCTTTTTTTGTTACTTTTAATATTTGTTTATCCAACCAAGAGCCTGATTGGAAATTTGCAGAGAAAAAGTAAAATTTCTGTTGTGTAGTAAAGGAGAAAAAGGCAGTAGAAGACAATGTGTAAAGCTGATCAGGAAAAGGGAGATTGTTTTATCTTATTACAAGCACATTTTTTTCTCTAGTTGATCACTTTTTGCATCATGTATCTCACTTCTGATCCCATTTTTCCTTTCCTCGTTGCTGTAGCTGTTTAAGAAATTTCTTTTGGCTGTTTAGTTTTATTATTTTAGCGTGTTATAATGCGTGTGTGATTAACTTATCCATATTTTATTGGCTGTAATATTGCTCTATGAATTTGCTTTAATTGCATAAGGCCATCTTTTTTCACAATAAGCCTCATTTTGTGTATAGGTTTTCTGGTGGGGGAAACCTATCTGAAGAAAACAGCTCAATTGATATGGATGAAGCAGCCCAATTTAATGATATCCCGGATTCTTTTCTAAACATTGATCCTAACAAATACCCTCTTGTTGTTACTTTCCACAAGTTCTTAATGATGCTTGATGGAACAGTAGGTAATTCCTACTTTGAAAGGTTTCTTGGTCCAAGGGAACTTTTCCTTTGTAAATCTAGAAGCTCAAGATCAGTTTCTCTGGAAACTTTCTTAAGAAGCAAGGAGGTTAACTATGAGAGGTTTTGTAGAGAGTATTGGCCTCATTTTAATCGTCTACTAACAAAGAAGCTTGATCCTTCCAGAGTGTTTACTGAGATAATTTCTCATATAAAAGGTGGTTTGAGAGCAGGCAAGACACAAGAAGGTAAGCTCTCCCAAAAGGATTATGTTTCCCTTTCTGAGAGTCGGACCACCTTGAACAAAGCGAATAGAGAGATGATTTATGCTGTTTTCCAAGATTATGAGAAAAGAAAAATGAAAAATGGTGAGTTTGATGTATCCGATTTTGTGGTTGATCTTCATCTTCGGCTAAAACGTTACAAATTTGAGGGTGAAGCTATGGATTTTGTATATATTGATGAAGTTCAAGATCTTACAATGAGGCAAATTGCCCTCTTCAAATATGTCTGCCGAAATGTGGAGGAAGGCTTTGTTTTTGCAGGTGACACGGCACAGACTATTGCTAGGGGAATTGATTTTAGATTCCAAGATATACGATCTCTATTCTACAATGAGTTTGTAATGGAGTCAAAGGGAGACAGTTGTGTTGGAAGAAAGGAGAAAGGGCATATATCAGAGATTAAAATCCTAAGTCAAAACTTTCGTACCCATGATGGTGTCCTTAGATTAGCACAGAGTGTGATTGACCTTCTTTACCATTTCTTTCGTCATTCTATTGATGTTCTGGAACCTGAGACGAGTCTTATTTATGGTGATGCTCCATTGCTTCTTGAATATAGAAATGATGAAAATCCAATTGTAACTATTTTTGGCAAGGGTCGAATTGGTGGTGGGGACATAGTAGGCTTTGGTGCTGAGCAGGTTATCTTAGTACGTGATGATTGTTCTAGGAAGGAA